>NC_059119.1:2902500-3137500 GCF_020740685.1 Jaculus jaculus
TTTATTAAAGTTTTCTTACATTGTTCCATTCTTTTGAGTTGATATACTAACAATACATCTATTTTGAACTGTAGAGTTAAGGGATTGTATATTTTTGGACTTAACATGTTGTCCTGTGTGTCCGGTTAGAGCTTAAGGGACTTGGCAGAACTGTGGTATTGTAAGACTGAAGGAACCTTAAATATTTCCTAGTTTAGGGTACTGATGAGGAAAATGTGACCTGGAGAATTGAAGTAGCTGTCCACGTATTGAATATCCATTTGCTAGCTGATGAAGGAGTCCACATGTCCCTTTTGTTTCCTGTTCTGACCATTCATGTTTTTAAAAGAATCATGTGCTCTCTCAAGGAAAAGAAAAAAAAAAAAAAGATCTGTCTTTTATGTTAATTAGGAAACACATAAAACTCAATGTTGTTACTTAAATGGAAACTCTGAGAGTGCTGTCTTCTCTAATCCCATCTCAACCTGCTCTGAAGGATGCTATAAAGGGCCTGAAGGAGCTGTGTAAGCTGGGGCCTCAGTCCAGAGGTGGCTGTGCTGGGCAGTTCTCTACAAATCACCGTCATCTCCATCTCTGTCTTCTCTGGCTCTTCTCTGCTGAGTCATCGCAGGCTGTCGGGTTGAATCCATCAGTAAGCGAGACAAATAAGAGATGTCAATATAATAAAGAATGCTGAAATGGAAGCCATGAGCTCTGGCCCGAGGTCCCATCCATCACCAGCTGCAGAAGAGAAGTCATTCGGCAGCTGAGTTAAAGCTCGGTTGCAAAAATTGGGATAATTCCTCATTGAATTGGCATTAAAAATCAGCAGGGACTATGCACTCAAGCATGCCTTGCACACAGGAAAGCATTGTGAGACTGATCAATGAGCAGCCATGTCCATTTTAGCGTGTGAATCTGACAGGTGGAGGGACGGCCCCGCAGCTGTAGGTGTTTGGACAGTAAGCACCACATGCTGGTCTATAATGCTTTTGCTGGCTTGTCTCAGTTTAGCCTTGAGTGGATGTGACTTGTACTTGGAGATAACTACCTTCTTGATTCTTAGTGTGTATATTGGTTTCATTTCATTTTATAGGTTTGTAATACCAGGGATTGAACTCAGTTTTGCTCTTCACTGAGCTAATCAATCTTAGTGCCTGTTTGTTTTTATTTAAATGCTTCTATGTTTTGTGTTTCAGGGGCAAGAATGTTTTCTTTCCTGATAGTCTTTTCTTCTTTTTCTCTCTGTTCCTCCTTCCCTCTCCTGAGATGAGTGGCGTGGTAAGTTCTCATGTGATAGGGTCAGGGATTTGTATTGATCCTTTATTATAAAGTGACAGTTGTCAGGGAGGACAGGCTATACATGAATGAGGCTAGAGAAAGAAGCATCAGGGTAAACTGAGCCTTGTTTTGGATGCAGAAAATATGCCTTCTTTGCTGGGCAGAATGCAATAAAGAGAAAATTCCAGGCACTTCTTGTTTGAGGGACTGCGAGGTATCTCTATGGCTCAGGAGACATCTCATGTCTCCCACAAGAGGTTGCCGTCTGTGTTCTGACGCCGGTGCCTGCCTTCCTCACACGCTCTCTGCTGTGACCTAGCATGTGGGCTCTTTAGAATAAGGGGACTGAGTCTGAACAGTGGGTGGCCCACATGTTGCTGTAGAGTTGACTAAGTGAGACCTGTTCCACATCTCAGGCACCCAGACCAACAGAGTGGAGGGAGCTGGGGGAGGCACTTGCCAAGTAAAGGAGGGGCGTTTTCTTTAACCTTGTCTCAAGTGATACCAGCTGAGATCCACTTGTCAGAAGAAATGCACATCTCTCTTCCCATGGTTCACATCTTTCTTCCCATGGTTCTTAGCTGACAAGTTTGGCCATTTTTTTTCAAATGGCCTTTTAAAATTCTGTAATTACCATAAAACACATTTGTTATTTTTATAATATTAAAGAGATGCCTATGAAAAATTCTATCTCGATAGGCAATTCTATGTGGATCACTCAACTATTCCTGGAATGTAAATAATTCCTGACACTAGTTTCAGCCTGCTGACTGAGTGTTTAAACATCTACATAAACTTTAAAGCCAAGATGTTAGTTAAAATTATATTTTTTTTCTATAAAACTTCTCTGTTGTTACTATGTCTGCCATTTTCCTACCAGAAACCTTGAAGTTATCCTTTTTCTGCTATTCTTTGTTATCCCATTATAGCCTATCAAGAGTCTTAAACCAGGAATGGTGGTGTGTCTGTAATCCCAGCACTCTGGAGGTAGAGGCAGGAAGATTAAATGTTCAAGTCCAACCTCAACTACATAGCAGTTTGCCCTGGGCTATGTGAGACCCTGTCTCACAATATATATTGAAAATGATTCTTCACTCAATTTTTTTTCTATCTGCCTCTTCACCTTCATGACCACATCCTCCTCAAAGTTTCCAGGCCATCTCCACTCCATTGGTCCTGTTTAAGTGGCTTGAAGTCCCAGCTACCACAACCCTAAATCACCTGACACCCTCTGTCCTACCAAGCCCTTAAGTTTGCCACATCACTCTGGTCCCCATACAGACACCAAACATAGTATTTCCACTCATGGTAGACAGGGATGGGCTCACAGCCTTACGTCCTTAACATGGTGGCAGCATGGTGCCATAGCATCTCTATGCTCTGAAGTTCTCTTTCCCTCCCTCCTTTCCTCTGTGTTCTCCCTTTCCCCTCCTCTTCTCCATCCTCACCCTTCCCCTCTATCCTCTCTCATTCTATTGACAAATAAACATTGTAGAGATTTACTGTGTCCAACACAATGGTTTGATATATGTAGGTATCAAACAAGGAAAGGCTAAGTGAAGATCTCTTCCACATGATTAAAGGCAGAACACTTGAAATGTGTCTCAAAAATTCCTGAGAGAATGAATCATGAACTGTGATGCCCAATGACCTCATCTGCTATCTGAATGAAATGAAATCCTATTGTTTTGGTATATAGGTGGTGAGTCTATTCTTCTCCCCACCACACCAAATTGCACAGTGCATTTGTTTCATGTGAGATGTATGTAGCAGTTTTATGTTGGCCGACATTTCGATTTTCCTACCTTTGCCCGTAAAGTGGGATAACCACATCTTCAATGATGGGAGCCTGCCACTGAAATTAGTCCAGATGAATCTTTGTAAAGATGTAACACAGAGAATAACAAGGGGTTTATGATTCACCCCAAGTCTCATACCTTGCCTTGCTTATGAAAATTTGGACAGAAATAGTTATTTATTAAGGCAACATTAGTTTGAATTCCTGTTTCTGGTGGAAGCAATGCTCAGTAAGTTGAGCATCAATTTAGGATTGGATTAGAAAAAGAATTGAGTCCACACCAAGTGATTGGTCATGGCTTTATATGAAATTCCAGTGTGCATTTAGTGACATATTCATTGTAGTGACATCAACCCTTGTCAGTAATGACATTCCTTGTAGATTTATTTACATACACTGGGATACTGAATGATGTTGGTTGTGTAAAAGAAAGCTGAAGTTACTGTGGCGTGCTTACACAAACATGTTTATATATAATAAGGCTATCATAGTATATAATCAATCAACCATCTTAAAGAAGGCTGCATCTTATGATCTTTATGGTAAAAATGCTATGTCAAATCAGGCTTCAAAGAAATTATTGATTGTCATTTCTTATGTGGCTTAATATGTCTGTCCATATGCTTTATTGACATTTGATGAACCTTAACTTGGTGGTTATGGGCATGGGATGAAAGGACATTCATTGGTGAATAAACAGATGAAGTGATGAATTTACACATTAAAATTTTTTAGCTCATTGTGTGTGTTGGGGTACTGGATTGAACCATAAAACTACAATGATTAATTCTAGTGTGGATTCTGATGTTATGGGATGAACAGAAATCTGACTGAAAGATACAGGCAAGATACATTGATGAGAGAAGTAAATGGAGATGGCTTACTGAATAGATGAACACATCAAATGAAGAAGGCTTCTTCAGGTATTTAATTATTTTTTAAGTAGAGAGATGCAGACACACAGACATATGGCAGGGGGAGGGAGAGGGAGGGAATGGGTGCACCAGAGCCTGTAGCCACTGCAGATGAACTCCAGATGCATGTGCCACTTTATGCATCTGGCTTTGTGTGGGTACTGAGGTATTGAACCAGGGTTGTTAAGCTTTGCAGGCTAGTGCCTTAATGGCTGAGCTATCTCTTCAGCCAGACTTTTTTTTTTTAAAGAACAGGAATTTGGAGGGGTAACTGAACTTTAATCCTTCACTTTGGATAGACAGAAAGCTTTCAGTTTTCAGTTCCATTTTTCAAAGGTGTTCTTTGCTGTCTCACTTAGATCAACACATTGCTTATTAGAAATATAGTTGTAATTTTCTCTCATTCGTATTTACTGGACTCCTTTCATAGTTCTTAACAATAATGCATTACTTAGAGATATCCTCAGCAGACAGAATGAAATAGGTCATTTGATGCATTATTTCAGTACCTGTGATGTCAATGCACTTGATAGGTAATTTCTTTTTATAGAGCACCCAGAGATGGGATGGGATTTATTCCAACAAAAGCTGTGGTTTGGCAAAGCCAGCATGTGATGGCAGTATTCACTATCTGCTCTGTGTTGGAAGGAAGTTGGTTTGTCTTGTAAATCAGGACAACCATTGGTCTGTGGCTGTTGTGCCCTTTCAGATTGCTGGCATGTTTCTGGGCTTGTTGTAGACTTGTTTTGATACAGGGTCATTTATTGTCCTAGAGCTCATCAATTAGGCAAGTCGTGTTGGCCTTCTGCCTGTCACTTCTGGGTTATAAGCACCCCATCATGTCCCATATTTTTACGTGGGTACTGAAGATTGAACTCCAGTCCTCATGTTTCCAAGGCAAGCACTTCACTGCCTGAGCTATCTCCCCAGCCTTGCCAACAGTTATAATATAGTTACCCGTAATAGATCAGGCATCATGTGAAGTCACTTCCTTCAGAAGAGAGCCCTTAATCCTCACAGAAGCCCTGAAGCTTTATTCTTATTTTAGAGAAAGAACCCTGGCTCAGAGAACTCCCCTGACCCAGCCAGGCTTGCATGGCTTTTACTGCCCGTGTGTGTGTCTGACTTGTCACCTGAGATCAGGGAGCTGTTGCATAAGGAGGATAGTGTGGCTCTTGGAGCCAAATCCCTGAAACGATCACCTTGCCTCATATGAGTCTCTGTGGTGTGCTGTACAGACTACCACCTACTCCAGAGCCTGGGTAGTCTCTGGTTTTCATTAGCTCCATGTGTGTTACAGGCATAACATGTCTGTGGCATTCTCCAGCTGGTGTCCTTTAAGAGTCCGTGGGGGTTGACCATCCAGGACCACTTGAGAGTGATTGGAAAAACTAGATAAGAACAAGCATTTTCTTGCTTTGACTTTTGAATGTCCTTAAGCTTTGTTTGAAAATATAATTGGATTGAATTTGGTTGATGTTGATTGCAAGGGCTGTCTTCAAAAAGATAAAAAGTCTTCCATGGAGAGAGATTTGAAAGTTGACACTGTTGTTACAGTGTCTTCCTGATGAGAAATTAGAGTTACAAACAATGCACAGGTTATCTCCTCCTATCATTAGGTTAGTTAGCATATGTTCCAAAGAATTAATATGGCTATGTGTGTGTTTTAAGCCAAGAGGTAAAGTTTATTTTTAATATCAATTCTTTCTCTTTTTTTCTTCCAGGTAAACATCTTACTCTAGCCTAGACTGACCTGGAACTCACTCTGTAGTTCCAGGCTGGCCTTGAACTCTCAGTGATCCTCCTGTCTCTGTCTTGTTTTTATTATTAATTTTAAGTTAGCATACAAAGATATAGTTTCATTGTGACATTTTCATATATATTATAATAATCTACTTTGTACTTATCACTCACCACTGCCATCTCCCACCCTTTGGCTGGTCCAACTACTACTTTCAAATAGTTTCTCTTCCTTCTTTTATGGAGTGTGTGTGTGTGTGTGTATACACATACATACATACATATATATATGTATACACACACATATACATATATACATATTTCATTTCTCTCTTGTCCCCTTTACTTCTCCTTTAGATCTTTTTGTCCCCTCTCATAGTCCCCTTTCTAGTTTTTATTTATTTGAGAGAGGTGGGGAGAGAATGGGTATACCAGGGCCTCCAGCCATTGCAAATAAAGTCCAGATTCATGTGCCATCTTGTGCATCTGGTTACATGGTACTTGGAGAATCCTATCTGGGTCCTTAGGCTTTGCAGACAAACGCCTTAACCACTAAGTGATCCCCCCAACCCCCTTTCTACTTTTATGTCCTACAATACATGTATATACATGTATTTAAATCTAGATTCTGTATTTGAGAGAAAGCATGTGGCACACATAGGAAGATGGACAGAGCTGCAGATCGTTATATAAAGAAACATAAATATCAATTCATAACAGTGAAAGTTCTTTAAATTGCATTTAGCTCACCCTGAAGTGTTCCATTTTGTGCCTGGTCAGAGAGGTCACCCCTGAATCCTCTCAGTATTCTGCATTTCATTGGACCTGCTGTTCTCACTGCACATGGGGGAGCTGATGGTGTGTTCTGTTGTAAAGAGGAGAATGCATGCAAGTAGACCTTATTGTCTTTCTGGCTAGTGGTTAATTTTCCAGATTGAATGTACTTTCAGTTGTTGCTAGGCAGACTTCAACAAACACAGGACATCACCCCAGCATCCAGCCTGGCAGGTTTCTTGATTGAAGTTTTGTGACCCTGGCTTGAAGCACCAGACTATATTTCCATTTGAACTTGGAATACAGAATGCTTTGCTGGAGATCACAATGACATTCTGAGGCAGTGGCATGCCTGAATTTTCTTCTCCAGGAGGTCAGTTTACCGACTTTAGTAAAGCAAGGACTTCCTGCCATTTCCAAGATTGTGGGCCAGATCACTTGGCCTTCTCAAAGGTCACTAGAGACTATATAAGGAGAATAGCTCCCTAAAAAAGCAGTGGGCCCCTTCCCATTCCTTGCCGTCTTGGGGACACTGTTGTCCTGCTGAGTGTCTGTCCATTTCATCTCTCTCTTTCCTCTGACAGGAGCATGCAACCTCAAACATCGAGCTACATTCAATATTTCCATCCATAGCGTTCCTAGATAAATTTGGAGCAATGCCAGAGAACCCAAAGAAATTATGCTTTTTCAGAACAACCATCAGTTGTGACAATGGTATATTCAGAGATCTGCCTCTTTGCCATCTTTGGTTGCTGTGGGTCCATTTGTTTCAGTTGGTCTCGCCTCTCTAACCAACATCTCCTAAGAACAATATTGTGCTTTTAATTAATAGAAGAGAAACACAAACTAACTCTGAAGACTGACTGGTTAAAAGACAGCACCCTTTAAATGCTTTAGTCATCCTGGGGGAGAAAGTGCTAGTAAAACAACTTGACTTTCATTCTTCCCAAGTAATAAAGACACAGAGTTGGATGGTACTAAGAAATGTGAAGCATGATGTTTTCCCTGCTCTGTAGAGGAAGGATGTGCCTTCTTGAAACTGTGTGTGGGCAGGGTACACGCATGCCAGGGCTCATAGGAGGTCAGAGGACCACTTTGGATGTGAGTCCTCACCTTCCACCTCACTTTAGGCAGGGTCCTTTTGTAGTTCACTGCTCTGTTTGCCAGGCTAGCTGGTCTTGGCCTACAGTCTCACCATAGGAGGCCAGTATCATAGACTGCAGCTACTGCGTCTGGCTTTTACATACACTGTGAGGTTCCAGACTTGCCTTTCCCCACTGCACCGTCTCCCCACCTTCCCTGCCCTGACCCCAGTGTATTTTAAGGACTTAATGTGTCAGTCTATAGCAAAAAATATTTCCTTTCACATATTAGCATTCTGTTTATACAAATAACACAGCCCCTCCACCTCCTTCCCTTTCCCCTCTACCCTCCTTATTTTTTCTTTTCTTTCTTTTTTTTTTAAAGAAAATATATATGCCTATAGAGGGAATATGAATACCAAAAAAATACACAGCAGAAAATGAAGGCTAGTAAAATTTTCCCCCAAAGATATTGTACATATTTTGAAAAAATCCCCTTTTTTCTATGATAAATATACCTATCTGTCTCCATCTACAAATTTTGTCATTTTCTTTAGAAGCCAGTTTTTGTTCTGTTTATGTTTTCACCATCAACCTTTCTTGTGTCTTGCCACTTTCCGGGGTTGGGGCAGCTGCCCCTCGTTACTTGCAGATGGTGGCCTGTGGGCTGGGGGCTGGGCAGGGCTTCTCCCAACCTTGCTGTGCCCTCTCATGGGCTGGCACCCTGCTCTCAGAAGGCTGAGGGGTGACTTGCACTGGAAACCCGGTAACGCTACCTCCAGTCTCCTGTCCTTGTGGCACATCTTTCTTTGACTAGAATTCCAGAGAGGAGTTGACAGGCATTGGTATGATCTGATCTTGCGAGTGTGGAAATCTGTTCAGAGGATGTGCTTGCATTCCATGATGCATCTTCCAGAACCTTCAAGCCTCCCACAGTGTCACAAAATGTTGAGTTCTTCCCTCAACTTGATCTAATGCTTTCATGCCTCATTCTAATTGGAAAAGTTTTTTAGAAAAACATATGATATAATAGCTGCAGTAAAAAAGTAATGCAAAAGTAGGTTTACCGTCATGTCTTAAAGCTATGATTGCAGCAGTCAGGCGGCAGGCGGGCAGAGGATTACCCTGAGCTGGAGGCCAGCCTAGGATGTGTCATGAGTTTATTCCAGGCTGGGCTGGAGTACAGAGTTGGGATGTTATCCAAAAATAAATAAATAAATAAATAAAATAAATAAAAGTAAAAAAAAATAAATAAGGCAGCAGCTAAAGAAAATGGATGAACTGCTTTGTTTTTCCTCAGCAAACTGCTGGGTCATGCACGAGGGCAGTGCCAGCTGCTCGGCAGAGCGCCTCTTGTACTGCCGAGCGCAGCTGGGGCCCCTGCTCTGGGAGGCTGGGGCACGCCCCGCGTGTGCGCCGTGTCCTCGGCGTCCAGTCAGCTGTGCTCAGCCATCCCAAGCGGCTTCCCTCTGCCCTTTGCTGAATCCTGACTATCATCTGTGGTGTCTCGCTTCGTGATGTGCGCAGTTCTTTTGTGGGCTGGTCACTCCCCCGTCACTGAGGAGAGAACCTGTGGCGTCTTTCCTGCCCCTCCCTGGATGCGAAGCTTGAAGGCTTTATGGCAGGCTCTCCACTGTGCTGTCCAGTGCTGTTGTGGGGTCCCCGTGGGTCCCCTGCTGAGCGGGAGGACTTTCTCACTCTGCTTCTCCTCCTCCCCTTGCTTTTCTTTTTCAGTTGATAGTGCTGCTATGCGTACGGCCATCATAGGGTTTCAGTGGGCCTCTGTGACCCTGTAACTAGCAAGTAGGGCTCAGAGCAGGGGGTCCCATGGCCTGACATTGTGAGGAGTGCCTCGGCAGGCCTGGCAACATGTGAGAGCACGTCCTTTCAAGCTTGATGAAATGAGGGAGAAGCTTCTCAGCAACAGCTAGTGAGGCAAACGAGCCTGCTTCCCTGCGCACCTTTCCCCCAACAATATTAGGGGAAAGACTGGGGTGCAGAGTTGCCAAGGATCAGCATTGCATTCGTGTGCAAGAAGAGTACAGTTTTCAGGGAAGGACAGATTGTGTATGCAAAAGAGAGACCAGTGTTGTATTACCTGGCTGCATACTTGCTCAGGTGACTGACTTGGAGGCCAGCGCCATTGTCCATACACGACTCAAACAGTGACTAACTGGCCTTGGGCTCCTTGGGAGCCCGCACGAAGCCTACCTGTTAGGAGAGCGGGGCTAGCAGCTGGTCACCACCAAATTGGCTCTTTTCATAGGGGAGGGAGACATGGGACACAGGCTTTCTCATGCTAGAGAAGTAGAGCAGCAGGAACCATGATGGGTGTCTTTAAAAGCTCAGACCCCTTGCAAACGAGCTGCATCTGTGCCCTTCCTCATTGAGACACCGACAGCCTGTTGATGCCAGTCAGAGAGGCTTTGGGGAGCTGTGGAGGAATCCTGCTGTGCCCAGAGAGTAAGGGAGACATTCACCTTTGAGTATAACCCTTCTTCCTCCTATTAGGCAGCCTGTGTTGAAACTGCCTGGGGGGCTTCCACTAGCTTACCTCACCACCTCCTTCGCCAGGCCCCGTAATTCCATAGGTACTGTTACTGTTCTCACTTCCCATGTATGGGAAACTGAGTCACCAGAGGCTTAGTAGCTGGGCTTGGATCCAGGTGAGGCCGTGCCATCACTACTGTATATACTACCCCTCACCCAAGATTGTGATTCAGTATTTTTTGTTTTAATTTAAACAATCACAAAACATGAAGTTTACACTCTAACCCAATACACACCTCCAAAAAATAAATGAATAAGTAGGGCTGGAGAGATAGCTCAGCAGTTAAAGGGCTTCCTTGCAAAGCCTGACAGCCTGGGTTCAATTCCCTAGTACCCCTGTAAAGCCAGATGCAAAAAGTGGCATCTGGAGTTTGTTTATAGTGGCAAGCGACCCTGGCATGCCTGTACTCTCTTGATTTGTCTCTTGTGCTGTCTCTTTCTGTCTCAAATAAATAAAACTATTAAAAAATAAATCATTAAACAGTTTATAAACAGCACCTATATGTAACACAATCCAATCCTTTTCTATATTCTCCTTCACTAGTCACCACATCGATGGTCTGGCTGAAGTCTGAAGGAAAAGGAGCAATGCCCTTTCCTATGGTGCCCTCTGTTCTCCCTCCTTCCCTAACTCCAGGCCACTCTGGGAAGTTGTTCATGGAAAGGTGGGATTGTTTTTGATTTTCAGTAACTGGTTATAAGCATTGAGTCCTCATTGGACTGAAAAAATGTTAAATATTTTTATTTAAGATGGAGACAGAAGGAGGCAGAGAGAGAGAAAGAGAGACAGCGAGTGAGTATGGGAGCCTCAGGGCCTCCTGGCACTGAAAATGTCCTCCAGATATATTGCGCCACTTTGGCCATCTGGCTTTATGTGGGTACTGGAGAATCAAACCTGTGCCATCAGGGTTTGCAAGTAACTGCCTTTAGCCACTGAGTTCTCTCTCCAGCCCTGGACTGAAGTTTTTACACTGGAAGTTGCCAGAAATTTCTGACTTCTTAATGAGAAGTGGGAAAGGTATTGTAGGAAGCATAGCTGAAAGGGCGAAGGATAAGAGTTTGTGTTCCCACAGTCACTGAATGGTGGTTATTTCACACACTGGTTATATCAGCCTTCAGCTATCTGGACTATGTGGGGGACTTGCTGTCCTTCCCAGAGTGACCCACTCTTCCATGGGTTAGATGAGGACCATTGGATTCACTGGCTGTTTATGGTGGATGTGGCCCACAAGCTATTTACTAGCCCAGAACAGGCTGCATTGATGCGGTCTTATTTTGCTAAATCAGACTGGTTTACTGCTGAATTTATTGTAGGCTATCTTTATTCACTCATCCTGCCTTGATTTATACCTTCTTTTCAGTAAAGCTCTTCCTCCTCATATCCTTTTTAATAAGCTTTTAAAGTTAACCTGGAACTCCCCTTGTTAAAAATAAATAAACAAGACAAGATGAAAAGATGTCTCAGGAGGAAAAAGATGAAACCAACGTCAGTGCTTAAAAGTTTACAAGTTGTATAAATGTTAGTGGCACAAACTTCTTTGAGTTTGTTGAATCATGCTTTCTAGAGACCAAAATCCTGCGCTCCCTTCTCACCCCAGCACCAGCTTACAAATTACTTTCATAGGCGATGAGGAATGCCTGCCTTGAAAACTTTCCAGGCTGGGGTGATTGTGACCAGGCTCCCAGCTTTGTGACCTTAATTGCCCATTTGTCTGGAAGTTGGAGTGAAGCCAGGCTCTTCTCCAAGGGAGACGTTGGCCTTCTCCACATGGACTTCCTCTGCACAGTGAGACACGTTGTCTGTCTTGTCTTGCTTTTATCTGGCACCAGGCCATCCGCCTACATTGAGCGCCTGAGCAGAAAGGAGCCAGCACACGCTGGGATTGTGCAGGACACAGTCCCCGGCAGCACAGAAGGGACTCTATGAGGAACTATGGGGAAATTGCTCATAGATCTTAATACCAATAGACTCCATGCTTCTGCTCTGAAAAGCTGGCTTGCTGCTCTTACTGACCATGGGAATCCCATCCAAATGAGATTTCTCTTTGCTTGAGTGAGACAGCAACCAGATTTTTAGCCTAAGATGGTGACTATAACAAGCCCTGGGCTATGAAATTCTGGATTCCATCCTGTTCTTATTTATATTCCTAATTTTCTTCCTGAGATTCTTTTGGTGCTATCTTTGTGCCTGTACACATATGTGCTTCTGCTAATCCATATGATGAGATGCGTCAATATAGCCTATATGTGTAAGGTTGTTGTCTTTCTGTGCATTATATAGATGTATGGGAGAGTCTGTATGTGTAAACATGGGTGCATGTGCCACTTCACGCATGTAGGTAGAGGTCTAAGGTTGTGATGTGTGTGATGTGGATGTATGTTAGTGAGTGGATGATTATTGTGGGTGCATGTGTCACAGCATGCATGGAGAGGTCTGAGTTGTGTGTGTGTGTGTGTGTGTGTGCGCGTGCGAGAGACAGAGAGAGAAAGAGAGATAGACATGTGGATGTATGGGAGCATTTGTATGTGTAAATGTGGGTGCGTGTGTCACAGCATACATGTGGAGGTGAGTAGTGTGTGTGTGTGTATGTGTGTGTGAAAGAGAGAGACAGACATGTAGATGTACAGGAATGTTTGTATGTGTAAATGTGGGTACGTGTGTCACAGCATGCATGTGGAGGTCTGAGCACATTTGTGTGTGTGTAACATGTGGATGTATGGGAGTGTTTGTATGTGTAAATGTGGGTCTGTGTGCCACAGCATGCATGTGGAGGTCTGAGAACATGTTGGGTGTCAGTCTAAGCCCTCCTGTTTGAGGCAGGTCTTTTCTTGTTAACGTTTGTGTTCACAGGCTAGCTGGCCTGAGAGCTTCTGAGTCATTCTTCTGACTCTGCCATAGGCACGCTGGGTTTACAGAACCTGCTACAATGTCCATTTTTTACATAGTTTCTGGGGGACCGAAATTCAGGGACTAATGACCACGTGCTTTATCCACTGAGCCATCTCTCCAGCCCATTACAGTCTTTAAAAAATGTTTTATTTATTTGCGGGCTGGAGAGATGGCTTAGTGGTTAGGCGTTTGCCTATGAAGTCTAAGGACCCCGGTTCGAGGCTCGATTCTCCAGGACCCACGTTAGCCAGATGCACAAGGGGGCGCACGCATCTGGAGTTCGTTTGCAGTGGCTGGAGGCCCTGGCGTGCCCATTCTCTTTCTCTCTCTCTCTCTCTCTCTCTCCTTTCTCTGCCTGTCTGCCACTCTCAAATTAAAAAAAAAATAAGCAAAAATAAAAAAATGTTTTATTTATTTGCAAGCAGAGAGATACAGAGAGAGGGTGCAGAGAGAAAGAATATGGACATGTCAGGGCCTCCAGACAAAGTGAACTCCAGATGCATGTGCTCCTTTGTGCATCTGGCTTACATGGGTACTAGGGAATTGAACCTGAGTCATTAGGCTTTGCAAGCAAGCACCTTAACCACTGAGTAATCTCTCCAACCATGCAGTCTTTATAATCTGCTGCCTAAAATAGTAATTGTGGCTGAAAATAAGTGATGGACACAAGTTTTGAGGGAAGTCCTAGACCATGGTTTTGGTATAGACTTTGAAATCTTATTCTAGGTTTGCAAGGATAGACCTCAGATAAAAGTCCATTTTCCTTGAGATACTAGGATTAAGATGAAAGTAATTACTTAATACTTTACTATTCACACTTAAGGAACCACCCAGATGGCCATCCAAACACAGTAATTAATTGGGATGAATTTCATATTTAAAATTCATACATGGGGCTAGAGGGATGGCTCAGCCATTACAGGTGCTTCCCTGCAAAGCTTCATGGCCTGTGTTAAATTTCCCAATACCCACATAAATCCAAATGCACAAAATGACACACGCGCCTGAAGTTCATTTTCAGTGGCTGTAGGACCACTCTCACCTCTGCTCTTCAACATAGTTCTAGAAGTCCTAGCCCAAGCAATAAGCCAGGAGAAAGAAAGAAAAAGGGATACAAATTGGAAAGGAAGAAGTTAAGTTAGCCCTATTTGCAGGTCACATGTCTATACATAAGTGACCCGAGAATCTCCATCTCAAAACTCTAAAAGGTGATTGGTTCCTTCAGCAAAGTAGCAGGATACAAAATCAATGCACAAAAATCAGTACCCTTTCTATATGTAAAGGACAAAGATACAGAGAAATAAATTAGTGACCTTATCCCATGTTAAATAGCAACAAAAAAATATGTTGGAATAACACTAAGGATGTGAAAGACCTATATAATGAAAATATAAAAGCACTGAAGAAAGAAATTGTGGAGGACTTGAGAAGATGAAAAGACCTCCCACACTCCTGGGTAGGCAGAATTAACATTATGAAAATGGCAATCTTACCAAAGGCAATATACAGATTTACTGCAATACCAATAAAACCCCAGCATTATTTTTCACAGATAGAAAAAATGATCTCAAAATTCACATGGAATGGCAGAAGGCCTCGGATATCGAAGCACAACCTCAGCAAAACAAACACCTCTGGATGCATCACCATACCTGATCTAAAGCTATGTTACAAAGCCATAGTAACAAAAATAGAATGGTACTGGCATGAAAACAAAATTATAGACCAATGGAACAGAATCGAGGGTCTGGACTTTAGGTCAAGTAACTACAGCTACTTGATCTTTGACAAAGGCCCTGAAAATGTAGATTGGAGAAAAGATAGCATCTTTATCAAATGGTGCTGGACAAGCTGGATAGCCATATGCAGGGAAATGAAACTAGACCCACATATCTTGGCAGGCCCCAAAATCAAATCCAAATTGATCAAAGACCTCAAAATTAGACTGGAAACTGGAAGAAAAAAATAGGAACTTTCTATGATGTAGGAGTGGGAAAAGAGGCCTTTTAACAAATTATTAGCTGCATTACTTTGCCACATAACCTTTTGTCTATTGCCATCACACCTGTAAAATGAAGACACTGGATTAGTAACCTAACCATTCTATTGATTTCAGAGCTGCATCTTCCAAGTGCAGCTAACTTTGAATCTTTCTTTTTGTGGTTGTATGTCATGGATGTATATATGTGTATGTGTGTTCATGTGTGTGAGTGCTGGCATGCATTGCTGTGGTGCACATATAGAAGTCAGAGGATGACTTCAGGGTTTGTTCCTCATCCTCTGCCTTGTTTTGAGGCAGGGTCTCTCATTGTTCATCACTCCATGGGCTAGGTAGGCTGGACCATAAGCTCTGGGCTGTGGATTCTGTGTCTGCCTCCTTCCTTGATCACAGGTACATCGGGGTTATAGATGCACGCCTCAGCATCAGGGTCTTACGTGCATTATAGGGATCTATCCCTAGGTATTCATGCCTGTGTGGCAGATACTTTATCCACTCAGCTTTTCCTCAGCCAGAGCCTACGATAATTTATCAGTGGTGCTGGGAAAAGTAGAAATAGGGGAGTTCTGAGTTTGATGCCCTCTGCAGTAACCAAGTGGACATCAGTCCTCCAAATTAAATGCCTCCTGGCACAGTGACTGGCACCCCAGAACCTAGCATCTGCATTTTTTATTCATGACTGTGAGTGTGATGGTAATTTGCAGTAAAGCGGGGCCAAGAAATTTCATGCTCACACACTTAATATGACTACAGTAGTAACCAGAAGGATTACCAGCACACAGTCATCTTCTGGGTGAGTTTTAATGTGCCTATTCTAGGTATTCTGTGAATGTTTAATTTTAAGTATCATTCCTTGAAAATGGCTGGATCTACCCTGAGCCTGCAGCTTTTCTTGACAGATGTCCCATGGTCCTGGCATCCAGAGAGCTTATTGCAACTTAGGGTTCACCTTCATAGTTCCACTTGCTGTGGCCTCTCAGAGACTCTGACCCTGCCTCACATAGCTTAGCCTCAGGGGCTCTCTGGAGCCATGGTGAAATACTCGATAAACTCCTCAGTCTTGTGTTCATCTTCTAACACCAGTACCATGTGAACAAGTTCTGCTGTCAGATTGGGATCCTACCTGGCTTTGGACACAGCTGTGGCAGCTTTTGTATCCTCACATTGGGGATCAGAAACCTCCTTCACCATTCTTCTTTCAGACTTTTTTCCTTTCAAATGAAATTACATTGTTACTAGTTTGAGTCTTCAGAGGGGTTGGGTCTTGCCTATAAGGAATCCTTCCTGTTTTCCCAGCATGGAGTGGTTTGGCTATCTTTATGGTAATAATCTTTTAAAAAATGATAATCAAAGAGGCTAAAGCTTCTGTGCCAGGGACTTTCAACTTGACATTTTTTTCCTGTGCCAAAAATATTTTTCTATCTTTCTGTTCTGTATTTTCCTTGTAGATCTGATTTAGAATAGCAGATAGAAGCCAAACCACAGCCTCACTGATATTCTTCCTTGAAACGTCCTCTGTCAAACCCTTTAAAGCATTACTTTTAAATTCAGCTTTGCTTAGCTTCCTGGGAAATGGACAGAATGCTCCCAGTCTTTCTTCCCACCAGAATATCACATGAGCTATCCCTATCTCAGTTCCTGGTAGAGGCCTGGGTCCCCTTTGAAACCTCATGTGCCTGGACTCTACAGGCTGTGTTTCTCTCAGCTTTCTGGTCTCTTGCACTCCCATCAGAATGGCCCATTAATCTCTGCTTATAGCATTGTAGAACTGCTGTAGTCCAAAATGCCATATCCTCCCACATTCCTCCTATAAGCCAGTTCTAAGTGACTGGGAACCATGTGGTCAGGGTCATCACAGCCATGGTCCCTCTTCACAGTACCAGCTTTCTAATTCAGTTACTCTCTCATCATTGTGAGCAAACATGTGACCAGAAGTAGCTCACTGGAAGGATGGCTTGTGTTTGTTTACAGTTCTGAGAGAGGTCCAACATGCTAGAGAAAGAATGGCAGGAACAGGCAGCCAGTCATCACGTTATAGCACAGCAGGGAGGAAGCAGAGAACTGCACTGGGGCCTGGCATCGTCCAGCAAGGCTCCACAACTTTCCCTAACAGCGCCATCAACTAGGGCTTCAAGCACATGAGTCTGTGGGTGACATTATGCAATCAACCCACCACAAACATACTCCATATATATGGTAAATCCTTGATCTGAGGACATAATTCTGTTACTTCTCATTTTCACAAAATAGCTGAAACATACTCCATACGTATATGTATGTGTGTATATGAAAGAACTATGTGCATGGAACAGTGCACAGTAAATGTTCTTTTCTTGCTTTTCTCTAATGGGTCTTTGTTACTGGTGAAAAGAATCAACATTGGAAGTCTGTGAATACAGGCTGAGCAGAGTTTCTCTTGATATCATGTTACATACATAGAATATTTTGACCATGAAAAATAAGAGTGTCAACTTCTAAAATAAGAGTAATTCAGAAATCAGATTTGTGTATAGCTACCTACTACCTTCAGGCTAATCATTGATTGTATTTTGTAAAGTAAGAAAGAGTATATAGTTTTTAAAACACAATGTTCTCAAAAAACGCAGAGTATGTTTTGTCAGCATGAATCGGGTGTTTTTGTTTTATTTTTTTGTCTGTGGTACTGATGTCTCACAAATAGGGATGCCTTTTCTCTGAGCTGGGCAGAGACAAATGCTGCCTTGAGTTTGGCAAAGTAGCCAGAAATAGTTTTGGATTCATGGAGTTGTCTCCAAAATTCCAGGGATGTGACATCATCTTGGTGGATCTGGCTTGTTTTCAGTTCTTTCTGAAACTCTGCTTCAGGGACGGGACGCGCACTTCAGAGCCCCCCTGGAGACCGTGGGGGAGGCAGTGGCCATGTTGTCACACCGCCACACGGTCGGCGCGCCTGTGCTCGCCTCCGCAACAGAGGCCTCTCTCCACCGAGGTGTAGCTCAGACTTCCTTCAAAGTACGTGAAGTTGGACGCCAACGAGCAGAGCATGGACCACTGCCAAAGCCTGGTTTTCATTTTCCAGCTGCTTGAGACACAGGCGTTGCTGGAGTCAGGGTCCCATTGACTTTACAAGGAGGGGGGCTCTTGCTGTGTGCCTGTGCAAGGCCACCTCAGGACTTGCCCTCAGTAAGAAAGGTCATCATTAAAAGGACAGGTTTTTTTAAAAAAAATATATTCATTTATTAGACAAAGAGAATGGGCACATGGGCATGCCAGGGCCTCTAGCTACCGCAAATGAACACCAGAGGCATGCGCCTCCTTGTGCATCTGGCTAACATGGGTCCTGGGGAATCGAACCTGGGTCCCTTGGCTTTGCAGGCAAACACCTTAACTGCTAAGCCATTTCTCCAGCCCAGTTCTTTCTGTTTTTGCTACAGAGTTCTGTTATGTAACCCCAGGCTTGCCTTAAACTGATTACACAGTCCAGTCTGACCTTAAACATGGTATCATATGGCCTCATCCTTCTAAATGCTGAGATTTTACAAGCACTCTCCACCATGCCTGCCTGGAGTTTATGTGGGTGCTGGAGATTCTGCCTTGGGTCCTCACACTTGTATGACTCACTTGACTGAACTATCATCACCTCATTCACATGCATATGTGTATGAGATATGCATATTGCACATATATCTCTCTATATGCATATACATACATACACATACAAAATTTTACTATATAGCTCAGGCTGGACTTGAACTCACGATCATCCTCTTGCCTTAATTTCCTGAGTGCTAAGATTATATGTATGCCATTATGCCCATCAAGATAGATTGTTCTTAATATGACAACTTACATGCTACCATGTGTTCTGGATCACAGGGTGCCTGAAGCTGACCCTTGACTTGCTCTAGGTTGGGTTCACCAGGTGTTCCTAGATCACAGGGGTCTGGAAGCTGAACTTTGTGCTCTGGGTCGAGGAGTACCATCTGCCACTGGCTGCCATCTTTGTCTGCATTGTTTCATAGTAGATCAGCTGTATACAGAGGAAGGTAGGCTCTGCTAGTGTGGCATTTCTGGTATGTTCTCAAAGAAAGTGAGCTGTGAGTTTTTAATGTGCCTCTGTTGGGGCTCAGTATCACTGAAAGAATGAGCATTCTTCTTATTTAACTATGGGTCCTTAGGCTTTGTAGGTAAGTGCCTTAATTGCTAAGCCATGTCTCCAACCCTAAAATATTTTATTTTTTAGAGAGAAAGAACGAGGCAGAGAAGGAGAGGAGGAGGGAGGGAGAGTGAGTGCATCAGGGCCTCCAGCCATTGCAAGCAAATTCCAGATGCAAGAGTCACCTTGTTCACCTGGCTTTATGGTAGTGACTGTGGAATCAAATCTGGGTCCTTCAGCTGTGCAGGCAAGTGCCTTAATCGCTTAATGATCTCTCCAGCCTTCATTTAAGTTTTAGATTCAGGATTCACAATGTACCAGAAGGCATATTTAACAAAATCTTGAGCTGTCTCTTTCACGGTTTGTCATTAGCATGTCTGATTTTGTAACTTGATTTAATGGAGCTGTTCATTTTTAAGCTGAATATTTTTAATGTATCTGGAAGCTTTTTATTTCTTTCTGTGTATTACACATTACATGAAATGGCACATATTATTCACCTAGTCCTTGGCTAGTGGATTTCTAAGTTGCCCACAAATGTTTATTACTGAAGTGAATTTTCATACCTTTTTTAGGGGGAAAATTGGAAGCAGTATAAGATCTTGACAAAGAAAGGAAACACCCATGAAAAGAAAAAAAAAGTAATAGTTTCAACATGTTTATTCCTTTATTTACATGTGTATACATGTACCAGAGTCTCTTGCTATGCAAACAAATGCCAGACACTTGTGACACTTTTTGGTTTTGGTCGGGCTTCATGTGGTTGCCAGGAAATTGAACCTGATCTGCAGGCTAGTAAGCAAGTGCTTTTAACCACTGAACCATCTCTCTAGCCCTTCAGCTTGTTTGATAGGTCTTTTATTTTAGGAAGGAAATAAAATGTTTGTTTTGAAGAGCTTCTTAACCTATTTGGTACAAGATCAGCAATTGTCAGAGACATTTGCCTTTTTGTTGACTACTGCTATGGGGCTTTTATTTGTAATGTATCAGGATTCTGGGAGCAGTAATGCTTGCACAGAAATCTCTGTCCAAATCAGACTTGTCATCGCTATGACAAAGTATCAGAGAACAACTTACAGGATGAAAGTTTCCTCTTGGCTCATGTGTTAAGAGGTTTCAGTTCATCACTGTGTGGAGGGCATGGAGGAACAGAGCAGCTCACCTAATGGTGGTGAGGAAGGAAAGGGAAGGAGGAGGAGAGAGAGTACTTACAGTAGTAGACTTCCTTCTTTCCCTCTTTATTTTTTATTTACTCATTACTTATTTGTTTATGTTTTTATTTTCTAGGCAGGGTCTCACTCTAGTCCAGTCTGACATAAAACTCATTTTTTAGCCCAGGCTGGCCTCAGACTCATGGTAATCCTCCTAGCCCAGCATACTCAGTGCTGGGACTATGTGAGCTACCACACCCACTTCTTCTGTCTGTTTCACGCAGCCTCCCAGCCTATGAGATGGTGCTGCCCACATTCAGGGCAGATCTTCCCTCCCCACCTTAGTTAAGTCCTTCTGGAAACATCTTCACAGGCAGATTTGGAGATGTGCTTTATTAATCGCCTAGTTGGCTTTAAATCCAGTTGAGCTGCTAAGATCTGTGATAAAAAATTCATGAATTAATTTGTGTTACTAATAAACACTGAGATGGTTCGGAATTTGTTTTCCCGTCTTCTGGAAACATCTTCACAGGCAGATTTGGAGATGTGCTTTATTAATCGCCTAGTTGGCTTTAAATCCAGTTGAGCTGCTAAGATCTGTGATAAAAAATTCATGAATTAATTTGTGTTATTAATAAACACTGAGATGGTTCGGAATTTGTTTTCCCATCATTAATATTTAACCTCATGCCTCTTCAGTGGAGTCTCTGCCAGCAATGTCAACAATGTCACTTGGGTTGTATGTGTAGTTTAAGACAAGTCACAGCATTTTGGGGTTGTCTCAATTAGAACTATCAACATACAGACTTGGGTTGTAAATCTAGATGCGTGAGGCTGCAGCACATACTTTTTTATCACACTGCCAACCCATACTTTCATCAGACTGTCAACCGTTATTGAGCAAATACTGCACATTACAGTGCTGAGATGTTGGGCCTCACCTTTGCACTCTTAGTGTTAAATATGGGCTCTGGGTCCTCACCTCCAGAGCTTTAATTGACCTGATAGCCTTCCCAGTTCACATCTTTCCTTCCCCCCCTCTTTTTGTCTGTGTAGTGCTTTTCTGAGATGATGCTTCATCTACCCAAAATATGACAGGATAGAGCTCCCCAGAAGAATGGGGCTCTCTGACAAGTGCAAATGCCTTGTTTGTTTATAATGGCAACTCTGTAGCTCCCTCCCCCTTATACTGGTGACTTATTGCTGTAATAAGCAGCTTAAGGAAGGAAAGGGTTTACGCTGGCTCAGAGTAACCAGGGTCAGGTCCAGTATGGCAAGGAAGGCATGCAGTAGGAGCTTGAGGCAGCTGGTCACATTCCATCAACACTAAGGAGGCAAAGAATGGACAGGAAGTGGGTTCAGGCTATAAAACCTCAAGGTCCACTTCTTCCAGCAAGTCTCTACCTCCTAAAGGTTCCTTCTCCAAACAGTGCCACCAGCTGGGGACTAAGTGTTCAAATACAGCCTATGGGGGACATTCCACATTCAAACACTACACCCCTCTTTCTCTGCCTCTGCACACTGCTGTCTACTACATATGTTAGTTACGTGGCTGTCAGCTTTTAAGACCCCTGTGTCTATTCTTGCTCCCTTTCCTTGAATGTCACATATCCTGGGAATCAAATAAGGGAATGGAAAGGGAAGGTGGGAGGGAAGAACATGATGAGTACTAAGATCCAGGAAATCAATACTGACTGAAAACCACCATACGATCTGTACCTTTGATTCAAATGTCACCATATGTCCCCAGTCATTTTCTCTTTCCTCTTTGGCCCAGGATCTTATACAATATATTGAACTGAATTAAAAAAAATATATTGTGATTATTAGAATCCTATCCTAACTCATCATTGTTCTTTTTACACGGCTCCATTATCATGAGTGTATTAACTTTATATCCAGTTTAGTTAATTTTGTTTAACATCACAGTACTCCAAGAGCTCAGGAAATCTTCTGTCACCTTTTTACTCTCCATTTCTCTGTGTGACATTCCAGCCCTCCCACAGCCCTACGGCTCAGGGGATGGCGACACAGAGAGGCTGCCTCGTGTTACGGTTTGAATCTGAAATAGCCACAAATGTGTGTATCTTGAACTCCTGTTCCCCACCTGGCAGTGCTCCCAAGCTTTGGGCCATGGGGCCAGGTTGATAGAAATTGGTCATAGCTGCACAGTCTGAAAATCAGTACCCAACCCCTGATTCCCACCTTGTTCTCTTCTTGGTCTGCTAGGATGTGAATAGCTGTGTGTTTCCACAAATGGAGCTGCTCTGGGATGCCTTCCTGGCCCTGATATCCAGAATAACTTTCTTGGCTTGAGTTGTTTTTCTCAGGATTTGTGGTCACAGAGATGGAGAAGTAACTAATCACCACTTGATGATTGTGTTATGGGGTCATGTGTCTCACAAGTAAAACCATTGACTCATGGAATGTGAGGCAAAGTCTTATTGGGTAAAAAAGAAAAGAAAAAAAGTCTGCTATACTGGGTCTGTCCCCAGAAGAAATCTCAGGGGCAGCCATGAACTGTTCAGAGTGTTAGCTTTTATTGGAAATAATAATAATAATAAAAAAAAACAGAATGGGAATTAAACCCTAAATCACAATTTACATGTGACAATTACAGCCATAAAAGCACAAAAAGGAACTTATAAACAGATCTGTTGGTCAGTTGAAGGAAGTGCCACCTAGGGGTGTGAAGTAGTCCTGTAACCAGGAGTCCCACTTCTCTTTAGAAAGGGCCGTCTGGACGTGGTGTGAGGTAAGCCTGTGACAAGGAGTCCTGTTCATCTTCAGGAGTTTGTCCAACAATGCAGACCCCAAGAAATGCTATTCACCCCAGCAGAGCCTCTTGTTTATCTGCCATTAGCAGAGCCTCCTACAAGGAAGTGACTTCTGTATTTCCCTAGGCTAATTATAAAGAATGTAGAGAAATAAAACATTTTGCTCTCTTTACAATTGAAGATGTTGTCACCATTGATGAACACCATATTTAATGCGACAAACACTATGTCTTTTTAAAGAAGTTATTGGGAATTGACAAAACCAAATCCTTGTGACCATATTTCTCTTTCATATGTCCACTTCTACCCTACACGGAATGGAGGCTATAGTGGGTGCTTAGAGCTGGATTTGGTTCTGTTTTCATTTCTTGTCCTTTTCCTGAGAGGAGAGGGTCTGCATCTGGCGCTGTCTGTGTCATTTATAGGCTGTACAGAAGAAATTTTCTCTTTATTAGGATGTAACTTGAATTGAACCCAGGAACTCCATGCATGGCAGGCAAGCAGTCTACCACTGGAATATATGCTCAGCCCTTCAATGTGTGTGACTCATAAAAGAACTCACATACTGAGCTTGGGCTTTTGTTTCAGTCTCCCATGCCTCTGCTTCTGCCTGGTCTCGATTCAGGAGTTCTGGTATCAAGCTCATTCCATGTGCTTCCTGTCCAGAGTTTGGAAGTGACATTGTAAGGAGGTCAGGCATGGTCTGGAACACCTCTCCAGGAATGCCGAGGGAGAAGGCAGAAGAGCCTTGGCCTGCATGGTCATGGTCACCACTCCAGTGTTCTTGTAGTTGGGCGACTCCTTGCAGCCACCTGAAGCTCACTCCTTCGCCCTGTGATTCGTGATGATCTAAGAATTTTCATCTGTTTTTCATTTTCTGGAGACTGTTAAGTTGGTTGCTATTATCAACAATGTTTAAGTTTAAATAATTAAAATGAGGGCATAGAATTACCTGCTGAGTTCAGATTGTGCTCATTGGTTGGCACAACTTCATTCTGTGAAGGTTATGTGGTGCAAGTTGATATTAGATAATTTCTTGCATAGTGGAAAATAGCTGAAGTCATTGGAAAGCAACTGAGTGCTTAAAATCTCACTTATTTAAAAATTGGATTAAGTATTATTGAATTTATACTGATTTAATATCTGATACAATTTGGACTTTTAAAATATGAGGTTTTTATCCTGTGCAGTGGTATCTATCTATAATCCCAGCACTCAGGAGATAGAGGCTGGAGGATTCAGAGTTCAAACTCTTCCTTGGCTACAGTTAGAGGCCAGCCTGGCTTATATAAGACCAGTATCAAAAAATGGTGGTTTTATAGTATTTTCTAGTATTGTTAATTTGATTAAACTTTATTTGACTTACAACTTTAAGTATGCTACAACTTTAAAAGGTGAAACAAAACATAAATATTTAATGTAGTTTGAGAAAAATAAAAAAAAAACCCTCTATCCTTAGATATAGGAATGGTCATGTTTTAAAAGGAAAAATAGTTTTTATTTTGGTTTAAAATATTTTATGTCTTAAACCTCAAATTTCCATTCATTGTGTGTTCTCTGTAATGAAATTCTTCGGGAGCACGCCTATGGTCCTTGAATGAGTATGTGTCATTGGGTGGTTCCTTTATCCACAGTACTTGAAGGAAACTTCAGTGATAAATGGAACTCATGCTGCCCGTAAAGCTGGTCTCAACACTGACTGCAAGTCTTCTGTGAGAAAAATGTAACAGGTATAATGGCTGATGGAAAAAGTTAGGTCCATGTGAAGGTGTAAAACTTAAATTATTTTTTCTAAAATCATAACTGCATGAATTAAAATATCTATTAAATCTTGTCTGAAAAATGGATATTCTATTATTTATGTATTTTTGGCAGCATTCAGGATTGAATTCAGGGCCTCATTCATGCTAGAAAAGCACTCATCCCCAGCCTTAGGAAGTCCATTTTTAGATGTGACAGAGTTTCATATGTCTTCAACTAATGAAGAATATGGAAGGTAAATAAGAGTTTGAACTAACATGGGGATAATTGTGTTGCCATCTGGTTTTGCATTAGAAATACAAAACAACTCTGCTAAGCCCATATAGCATCGGCTAAATATACAAGGTGAATAACTCTTAGGTCTGGATTTGAGGAGATCAGTTCTTTAAGAGTGGAAAACAGCTGGGTGTAGTGGCGCACACCTTTAGTCCCAGCACTTGGGAGACAGAGGTAGGAGAATCACTGTGAGTTCGAAGCCAGTATGACACTATAGAGTGAATTCTAGGTTAGCCTGGGTTAGAGTAAGAGCCTACATCAAAACAAAAACAAACCAAAACAAAAGAGTAGAAAATATCCCCTATATATATTATGCTTTGACTAGAAGGTGAGATATTATTTTTGTATTATAATGAGCAGGTATGACAAGGCCAGTTTTACAACTTTCTTGCTTCAGAGTGTTTATCGCTTGAAAGGGCCATTTTATTCATTATATATCACACTTTTATATGGTTTACCCTAATGTATAAACAGTCACAAGAGAAATACAGGATGTTTTGTAACAATGTGGTAAAAAGATAAGCACTGAGTCTAAACATTGAGTTGCATAAGGAAAATTTATATTCAGTGAGGTTATTGTCAGTTGTTGTTTTGAAGGTGAGAATTTGTATAATTGAAATTCTTTCTTCTAGAATAGTGCTTTCTCCACCATTCCCATTCAGTGTTTGAGTAAAGATAACGTTTTCTTGTAGTTGGTCTTGAAAAATCCAGTTAGTTTTATTTAAAAGAACAACTTTCTTCTCCCAAACCATTAACACCTGACCACACCCAATTTGTTTCTCTCCCTGAAGGTTTCTGTTTCCTGAATGCCTTTGCAGTGGAAGCATATGGAACTTAGCCTTTCCCCTTCGTTGTACTTAGAGTAAATTTTTTGAAGGACACATAGGCTTTTGGATGTATAATTTGCTCATTGAGTTTTGAGTTATGGTTTGGTATATAAATGTGCCTTTTAAAAAATACTTACTTAAAGCTGGGCGTGGTGGTGCATGCCTTTAATCCTAGCACTCAGGAAGCTGAGGTAGAAGGATTCCAGAAAGTTCGAGGCCACCCTGAAACTACATAGTGAATTTCAGGTCAGCCTGGACTACAGTGAAACCCTACCTAGAAAAACAACCCCCCCCCCCCCCATTTACCAGATGCTGGACAATTTGTTGTTTACAGTGTTTGGCAGTCACAAATACATGTTCTGAACAACCCCCAGTTAGGTCTTCATATGGAGGTAAATTTTCATCTTTTAAGTATGTGCCTTGGAGTAGAGCTGCTGGATGGTATGGAGGATGTATGTTCTACTACATAAGAAGCTGCCTATATGTTTCTCTGGGTTCACACCAGCATGGAGTCAGGTTGTTGGATACCCTTATCAGCACTTGATATTTTCTGTCTTCCTTTTAGCCATTCTAGTGAGTGTGCAATCTTTTCTTACTTGGGCATACTTGCATTTGCCTAACATGGTTGGACATTTGTGTGTGTGTGTGTGTGTGTACACCTATGGGCTATTCTTAGTTTCTTTTGTCAATTGCTTATTCATTCATTTGCTAATTGTTCCATTGGGTTGCTTATATTGAGTCATAAGCTTTCTATATAGTTTATCAGCAACAAGTTTTCTAAATATTTTTCCCTAATCTGTAGCTTTTGTGTTGCATGAGGAAAACTCATACTCAGTGACTTGGATACCATCAGTTGCTTTCTTGAAAACGAGAGATTGTAGAGGAGATGGTTTCCTTTTCACTCTCCTATGAATCCAGGGCCAGGTTGTCATCCCCACACACGTTCACTAAGGGAAGCTTTATTTCATGTCCAACACTGTAAACTCGGGCTATTGTTACCAGCTAGTAATGGACATGTCCTTGGCAAATGCCAGCTCCAACTCTTACCCCTTTCTTTCATAACATTTCTGTTCTCTAAGGAATTTCCTTTCTTTCCAGAAACACATTTTTATAGCTTACTCAGTGTCTCAAGGTGTTTTCTGCTTATATGGCTTTATCTGGTAAGCCATAGTTCACCCTGTTGCTAGAAGCACGTGTCATCCTCCTTTGCAGCAGTGAGTTTACTAGATTATAATTATAGGCTTCCTTTTCTCTAGCCAAAAATTTTAATGTTAGTAGGAGTTGATGCATGTGACTTTTAAAAGTCTTGAATTTCTGGTGAGGCACACAAAAGCTTGGTGGTACTAATGTGATGCTGCAGAAAGAACTTGGACTTTTTATTCAAGCTTGTACAAACTGGAAATGTACAAAAAGCATTTATTAGCTGCATGGACTTAGGTAAATTACCTAGGGTGTGTGAGTGTGGGTATGTGTGTATGTGTGTTCTACCTTTCTTTGGTAAGCGTTTGAGCTGCCCTGAATGACCTTGTGAAATGAAGGGGAAAGATCCAAATAAAGCTTAAAACTTCTCCTTTCCATTCAGTTTTTTTTTCCCCAGATGACTACAGTGTTCTGAATATCACCTGATAGTTTGATGGAGATTGAAAAGAATCTTTGTAATCCAACAGCCCATGTCCCAGTATTCCCACTTGAGCAGCACTACCTGATTTCCCTCTTTAAAGCTCAGCATTCCACAAATGGCCTCCGTGAGAATGGATCGAGTGCATGACTGGAAATTACCCTCTTGAGGAATTCAGTTTTCTGGTTAAAACCAAGTTTCATGTTTCCTTACCACACTGCTGCATCTAGGTCACTTGTTTAGGTCTCTGGTCAGCACACCGGAACCAAGGCAGTTGTGAAATAAGCTTTGCTTTCCTCCCTAAAGCAAATAAGTGTAATTTAGTATTTCAACTGGTTAGCCTGAGCAAGAGTCCAACCATGGGTTTACTTAGCTTCCCTGGGCTCTTACAGGATTTGCTTAATACTTCCATGGGGGTGGAAGTCTATTTCAGTTTTTAAAGTACAGCTTATCTAAAACTTACTTTCTTACTTCAGTTTATTCTTTTTTCTTGGTGTTCATGATAGTAAAGGGTATCCAGATTTTCAGACCAGAAATGGATAAGTTGGTAATTCCTGTCTCACACCTGTACAATTGAATCAACTCATTGTTTCATCAGTCCATTCAACAGAATCTACCTTGAATTCATTCACTGTCTTCATTGCTGCCATCCTAGGTTTTGTCTATGCCACCATTTTTTTTCATGCATAGATATTCATAGTGTCCTACTAGCACCCTCCTTTACCCAGTCTTTTTGCTGGTATTTTGATGTGTGTATAGTATGTGTGTGTTTATATGTGACTATATGTTCATAAGTGTAAAGGTGGAGATAGAGGTTGACCTCAGGTATCTTCCTCTATCACGCTCCACCTTATTTTGAGACTGGCCCCCTTACTGAACTCAAAGCCCACAAATGCAGCCAAATAAGCTAGCCATCCAGTCCTGGGGATCCTCCTTTCTCTATCACCACAGTTCTGGGATTATAGGCTCACACCATCTGCCTGTCATGCTTGTACAACAAGCACTTTACCTGTGGAGCTGTTTCCCTAGCCTACAATCTAAGATGTAAAAGGTTTAATGCTCTTTCTTGGGGCTGGGGAGATGGTTCAGTGGATAAAGTGCTTGCCACTCAAGACTGAGTACCTGAGTTTGGATCCCCA
Source organism: Jaculus jaculus (assembly GCF_020740685.1). Taxonomy (NCBI): domain Eukaryota; kingdom Metazoa; phylum Chordata; class Mammalia; order Rodentia; family Dipodidae; genus Jaculus; species Jaculus jaculus. The sequence goes on from NC_059119.1 coordinate 2,931,192, forward strand.
CCTGCCAGAAGTCATAGCAGGCGTCTGTAATCTCAGCATGCTGAGAAGGAAATGGGAGGCAGAGATAAGAGAATGTCCTGGAAGCTTTCAGCCCAGCTGGATTGGTGAATGGATCTGTAAACAGAAATGAGAATGAGACACCGTGCCTCAAATGAGGTGGAAGGCTGGGACGAGCACCTCAAAGTTGCCCTTTGACCTCCACCAGTGCACTGTGGCACAAACACACCCATGTGTGACACATGTACACACATACTGCCCCCATATGACCTCTTATACACCAAACAGAAGTATGTTGGAAAAATTCCCACTTTGCATTCCTTCTTAGTGAGTAAGACCCAAAGTCCTTATCATGGCACTCAAGGATTTATGAGACATGGCTCTTGTGTCCCTCCACTTTCCTTGTTGCCTTCCCTTCTGACACTTGGACCTGTTTCAATAACTTAAATACTTTATTCCTTCTAGCCTCTGGGTTTTCATGCTGCCTCCCAGAGCCTCTCTGTACATCCTTCAGGGCTTGGCTTAAATGGCCCTGCCTTAATTTCCTCAGAAAGTTGATCTGACTCAGTATAAAGTACACCTGCTGATTGTCCTGTGAGAATCCTGCTCTTTTAAAACATCCTTCCATTTTTTTTTTCATATAGGATTTTGCTTTCCTGTTGTTCTGTTTCCTCCCTTAATGGCTTGATTTATTTCTTCATTTCCTCTAGTGGATTGTAAATGTGATTGGAGATGGTTTAAATTCTATTCCTTATTGTATATGTAGTGCATAATTTAAGGGCTGCCCTGTATTGGAATGCAGTATGTATTTGTGAGTGAAGGGCTGCTGCTGCTGAAGGTGCCACCTCACTGGATGTAATCACATATCCTTGCGCAGCTCCCTTTTCCAGGTAGTGGACAGACAGAAGACATCAGTATGAGATATCATTACAGGTATATATTACATATTGGTGAGGATCAGTTACTTGTAGGTTTCCCTGAATATACTGGCTAAGACTCTGGAGAGGGGACAAGGAGGTCTTGACCATCATTGATCTGCTGTGTTTGAGCCCAACACCTCACAGAGAACTTGTTTAAAAAAAAATGAATGAGGGCTAGGGAGATGGCTTAGTGGTTAAGGCATTTGCCTGCAAAGCCAAAGGACCTCAGTTTGATTCCCCAGGACCTATGTAAGCCAGATGCACAAGGGGTGCATGTGTCTGGAGTTCATTTGTAATGGCTGAAGGCCCTGGCATGCCAATTTTCCCTCTCTGCCTTTCTCTCTCTTTTGAAAATAAATAAATTTTTTAAAAAATGAATGAACAGGGCTGGAGAGATGTCTTTGTGGTTAAGGCACTTGCCTGCAAAGTATCAAAACTTAAGTTTGACTCTCCAGGTCTTATGTAAGCCAGACTCACAAAATGACACAAGCGCAGGTCACACATAGGCACAAGGGGCGCATGCATCTGGAGTTCAGTTGCAGTGGCTGGAGGCCCTGGCATACTAATTCTGTCCCTCCCTCCCCTTCACATAAAAAAAAAAAAAAGCCAGTCTTGTTGGGCTTGTCTCAAAAAAAAAAAAAAATGAGTAGCCTTAAAAATAAACTTCTGTAACTGGTTATATTTCATAATCCATAATAATTATATGTTCCTTTCTGCCATGTGGCTAGGTGTTAGATGTTCAGACTGTATTGATAGAATCTTTATTTTAAACACCAAAGTTAAATGGTTTTTGATTAGATTCTTTTTAGATGCTAAGAGTTTGAAAACTCATGAGGGCAAAGCTGTTTTAAAGTTTAACTGTAAGAATCTCAGGCAGACATCTGAAACCATGCCAGCTCGGATTCTACACTGCTGTTGACCAATCAAATCTCAGAGCATCTCTGTGTTTTTCTTTGGAGTTGTCTCTTGTGACTTTAGTCAGGCTGTCCAGCCTCCAGAGTACCTCTCTCAAAAAATTTTCATTATCAATTAAATTTGTTTTGAAATGTACAAATTCTTTCAAAATTGGTTATACTTTTTAATAGATTCCCCATAATTTTCCTTTATCAGGAATATTTAAACTTATATTGTCAGATAACTTCATAGAGAATACAATAAATAATTTCAACCACACTGTACCCCAACAGGGTAATACTTTATTTTTCTGGCATGGTCTGGGAAAGGAGTCATTTCCAGCATTCATTTAGAAAGTATTAGAGAATTCTTACATGTGCAAGGGTACTTGCTTGTAATCCCAGCCTTAGACTTACTTGTACTTAGATTTTCAGCAGACTTTAGCCCTGAGCCCCCTCAGCAAATACCCTAGACCTTATGTCCACTTCTGCTCTGCACAGTTGTCTATTCTCTCTTCCAAGACTCTGGCCTGGATAGTTTTAAATGCCATGGGGAACCAACTTCTGTGGTCTTGGCTGCAGGACCATTTCTCACTTCTTTGAGTATGGCCACATTCTTTGTATTTTTTATTTTTGCTAACCCATGGCAAGCACACATATGAGTACTCACTGATTGTATTATGTCCATTTGAATAGTGACTTTAAACTGTTACATCACTTAACTATCAACATTTTAAAATCAAGATTTCCCATATCAGTCTGGCTCTGTCACATCTCCTTATTTTGGAAAGAGAGAGACAATTGGTGCACCAGGGCCTCAGCCGCTGTAATTGAACTCCAGGTGCTTGTGCCACCCAGTGGGCATGTGGGACCTTGTGCTTGCCTCACCTTTGTGCATCTGGTTTACATGGGATCTGGAGAGTCGAACATGGGTCCTTAGGCTGTGTAGACAAGCGCCTTAATCACTAAGCCATCTCTTCAGCCCTGTCACATCTCTTGAACAATCTGGAGGTCTGGCTTCTCAGCTGCCTCTGTGCGCACTTGCACCCAAGGTTGGAGAGGCACACTCCTCTGGCTGCACACTTAACCACACTTTGTGATTTTTTTTTTTTTCCTGAAACTGAGGTCAAATGTCAGTTTCCAGTTACCCCTGTCATGGTACCATTGAGTTTCTCTTATTGGAATGAATAATTGACTGTAGGTCAAGGGAGACATAGGTACCAAGAGTACCATGTATCCTATGAAAAAGAGAGAGGTATATTTGTTAGTGTGAATGACTTTTCTATATTTGTTTTTGCTGCTTATAATTCTGTGTTGCATTAGAAATGTGTAGAAACATGTACAGTGTCCATCCAGTCCTGTTTCTTGCCACATTTGTGTATATAATTGACTTAGGGACTCTTGACTAGAGGCATGAGTCCATGAAAGGGAACAGGCTATACCCTAGGGTCTCAAGGGACAGAAGCTTATAGCTTGCTTACAAATGACATGCCCAGGTACCGTCTCTGCACTTTGTGAAGAGAGTGACTGTGGTTGGTTTTGCTGTAATGAGGCCCTCCAGGACCTGGCCAGTTCACCAGACTTTGCCTTCAAGGACCATATATTCTAAAAGAGGGGATGTGGTTCATCTGAAAGAGTGATAGGACTTAACTCTCAGAAGAGGGATGACAATGCAGCTCTAGGAGGGAGAAGCAGCCTCTAGGTTGCTTTTGCAGTTGGTGTGAAATGACAGATACAGCTCCAGAGCCAGAGACAATGGGGCAGTGGAACAGTTTTAATTTAAAAAAGAATGAACTAGATACTATCTCTATAGTTGTGCTCATGGATGTAGAGGGACTACTAAAAGAAAATCAGTGAGGTTAGTTGTGGCCTGTGATGGACAGTTTTACATACTAAACCAAGTTCACGTCTAACTTGAGGGACAATAAGCACTGAGCCCCTTTTGAATTAGGGGGAGGGAAATAAAGGAAGTGATTTCGAGAGGAGCTGGAGGATGTTCAGTCACCAAGTATGAGCCCCTTTGAGGAAGTGGTGTGGAGTGGGAATTGCCTGGGTGGAAGATTGTCCCAGGCTGTGGACAGTTTTGGATAGGGGCTCACCATGTCTGTGCAGGTCACTGGATGTGGTGGTGACGGGGAAGAAGCTGCAGAAGAGAGGAGGAGACCATGTCTTAGAAGACTCAGTAACTCAGGAGGAGCTAGTTGGGGAGGTGTATCCAAGAGGATGCTTTTGTCTACAAGCAGGAGGTTGGCATCCACACCATGAATGGGAATTGCCTCACAAGACCAAAAAATGCTGGAGCATAGTGGACTCTGGAGTGGCTGATCAAGAAAGATTAATCAACCAAAAAAGAGAAGGAAGTCTGCCCGTTTTAGTAAAATGGATGAATCTGGACATCATTATGTGAAGTAAAAAGAATCTGATGTAGACAGATTTTATTATTTGTTTATTAACTTGAGAGGGAGAAAGAAGTAGAGGGAGGGAGGGAGGGGTAGAGAGAGAAAGAGAGAGAGAATATATATGGGCATGCCAGGGCCTCCAGCTACTGCAAATGAACTCCAGATGCACTTTCCCCCTTGTGCTTCTGGCTTACATGGGTCCTGGAGAGTTGAACCGGGATCCTCTGCTTTACAGGCAAATGCCTTAACCACTAAGCAATCTCTCCAGCCCCAGATAAAGACAGATTTTACAGTCAGATGTCACTGGAATCAAGTGTGAAATCTAAACAAGTTCAACTCAGAAGTAGAGAATAAAATTGTGGTTTTAGGTGCTGGGGGAGGTAGGAGACACTGGTCAGAAAGGATAAGTTTGCACTCACAAGGTGCACACGTTCAGGCAGTCAGATGTATGGTGTGGGCTGAGAGGCATGTGTTGCTAATCAGATTATGACAATCATTATTTTTAAAATTATTATTTGAGAGAGAAGGAAGGGAGGGAGGGGAGGAGGGGAGAGTGGGGGAGAGGGAGGGAGGGAATATATGGGTGCACCAGGGCTTCCAGCTTCTGCAAATGAACTCCAGACACATGTGCCACCTTGTGCATCTGGCTTACATGGGTCCTGAGGAATCGAATCGAGGTCCTTTGGCTTTGCAGGCAAATGCCTTAACCACTAAGCAGTCTCTCCAGCCAGCAGACTATACTTTTAACTATTTGATGTTCTTGTTTTACTGTTGCGGGGAATTGAACTCCGTGTCTTCAGTCTGCTAGGCAAGTGTTCTGCTACTAAGCCACGTCCCTTGCTAAAAAGTAAGTATTGGCATGAGTTTGGTGGGGGGGGAACCCTTATACCCTGCTGGTGAGAAAGCAAATTAGTCCAGCAGCTGTGGAAATCAGTGTGACAGTACCTCAAAAAATGAAAAGTGGGGCTTTGGTATGATGCAGCTGACTCAGCTTCCTACTAGGACTCTGTCATACCCTGTTTATTGCTGCACTAGCTATGTGGAATTGGCCCTATAAAGAAAATGTGATACATTGCAAGGTAGAGTTTTATTCAACCATAGAGAACAAAATTAAGTTGTTGGCAAGAAAATAGATAGAAATGGATATTATGTTACATGCAATAAGCTAGTCTTTATTCACAAATGTAAGTATCACATACGTGGAACTTAGGTGGGAAGAGGCCATGAGAGGAAAAGAGAGGCTGCTAGGAATGTGGAAGAAGAAAGGGAGGGGTAATACACTGGGTAATTATAATTAAAGTATATCATATGCATGTATGCAGATATGATTATGAAACCTATTTCTACATTCAATTTAATGTAGGCTAGTTTTAGAAAAGAAGATGGAGCTGAGTTGAAGGGTACAATGTACACCATGGGCAAGCATGTAATTAGAGGGCTAGAACATTCCAGTCCAATCTCTTACGTTGCTTAAATCAGTGCCATTTCATTTTTTTCCTCCAGGTTATACAGTGCTTATTTTAAGACCATTTTGTTGAAATACGATTAACATGGGAAATCTGTGTGTGCTTAGCATATATGTTTAGACATAAGTGCACATCCATGCAACCAGCTCCATTCACGCTAATCTATCAGTTGCTGCAACATTTCCTTCTGCCTCTTTTATAATAATTCTGATAAGAACACTTATGATCTGTGGTCTTAGCAAATTTAGTATATATTACAACACTGTTAACAGTAAACTCTAGGGATTTCTCATTTTGCCCATGTTACATGCTGCATTTTTTTCTCTTCAGGTAGAGAGAGAGAGTGAGAGTGCGAGTGAGCAAGCATGCATGCCAGGGCCTGTACCCGCTGCAAACGAACTCCAGATGTATGCGCCACTTTGTGCATCTGGCTTTACAAGCGTACTGGGGACTCAAACCCAGGTTGTTAGGCTTTATAGGCAAACACCTTAATTGCTGACCCAATTCTCCTGGCCTACACTGTGTTTTTAAGTTAACGTGTTCATTATTCAGTCATACCAGACTCTGACAGAAGTTGCGTGGCTGATCACCAGTCCAAGTGAACATTTCTATTTAGGGAGAGGTGTGTAGACTGAACCACCAGCAAGCAAATACGATAGCTCTGTGTGTGTGCAGTGCTAGAGGGAAGGTAAACTGGTCATGTGTGGCTGACGTTTGTTTAGTTAAGATGTGGCAATGAAAATCCCTGTATATCAGCTATGGAAAGCAAGGGCTATGTATTTACATTTCGAGTGAATTTGTCCTGACCTTTGTTAGAAGTTCAACAACTTGGCCTTGGCCACTTCATGGCAGAATGCCCCCTCCATCACTGTGACATCTCAATGCTTCCCTCACTTTCCATGAGTGCTTGGAGGTAGGGATAGGAATACTTCTTGGTGTAAGAACCATTGTGGGACTATGTCTGGGTCATTTCACAACCAACAAAGCTGGGTGTGTTGAGGAATAGTTGCTTGTTACTCAAAGGTTCATGGCAGTTCTCAGTTTGAGTTTTCTGAATGACTTCCCCATAGGTGGTGCCTTCCACTTCCCTCAAAAGCCAAAGGAGAATGGGAAAAATAGTTCAGTGGTTAAAGGCACTTGCTTGCAAATCCTGATAGCCAGGGTTCAAATCCCCAATACCCATGTATAGCGAGATATACAAAGTAGTAGTGCATGCATCTGCAGTTTGTTTTCAGTGTCAGAGGCCCTGATCTGTCACTTCTCTCCCTTTCTTTCTCCCTCCTTTCCTCCTTCCCTCTCCCTCCCTCTCTGTCTCTCCCCTTGCACATGAATAATAAACTCAAAAAAAATTTTCAAAAGCCAGATGAGACAAAACCACATGACCCCTACTCTGGATGGGTCAGGCCACAGATCTGCTTGCTGTTTTCCTTCTAAACTCTGACTTTCTTGCCTGTGCAATAGGTTTCACATATCTGACTCAGGAGGCTGTTGGGAAGAATGAATGGGAAATTTTGTGAGTACTAGGTAAATGTGAGCAATTGTGATGAATAACTGAGTTGATGAAAAGAATTTCTTGGATGAAAATGAAATAGAACAGAATTCTCTAGTGTCTTAGAAAAATAAACATCTTTAGCTCATCAATATCCCATGTGTGAGAAGTTCACTGCTTTCCCATCTCTACTTACTTGGCGTCCTTCATGGTGAAATGAGACAAAATGACTCAAACTGTGGCTAGTGAAGTAACTAGTAACACCCTCCAGGAGGGAAGACATTTTCTCTAGTGATACAGGGAAATACAGCACAAAACACGTTGGTCTTTTGGAGAGAGAGGGTGCCCATGGCTCACAGCTGGTAGCCATTTTGAAGGGTGAATTTTCAGTAGGTTAGAATAAAAATGCCAAGCCGTGAGCATGGTGTTCTTGTCTGGGTCCTAGAGTATGTGTTTTAAATAAAGTCAGAACAAACAGGCTTATCTTGGCCTGACCTGAGATGTCAATTTCTTACCTGTGGACGTCTACTTTCACGTGTGGTTTGAAGACTGTGGGGAATGAGCAAGTAAGTAGAAGGCTGTTGGTTTGGCAGAGGTTGCCTTCATCTGTAAGATATTTCCTGTAATTGCCTCAAACCTGCAGCATTTTGTGAACATTGACAGATAACTTCTTTCCACATGGCATGCAAATTGGAAATTTTCTGGACATGGAATAAATCTATTATGAACACTGAAGAATATAAATGAAAATTGTGTTTATTATGAATCAATGTCTCATAGAATTTGATAAGATTTAATTGCTTATTTCATTCTAACTTTTAATAGTTTGTTTTAGGGTGGTGAAATTATTTTAAACAATTCACATTGTAGCTCTGTAATTTAAAAAAACTACAGGAGGTTTAAAACAGTTTAAAAAAATCCAAATTGTAGATTATGTAAGCATCACCCCACCTTCCCACCTCTCATACCCCACATAGAATTACACCAAAACAGAAACATGTAATTCCATATTTACTAATTGTCCCTTTTAGTATAGAAAAGGAGCTATCAGTCTTAAACAGGACAGCTAAATGACCCCCTCTAAGGCACAGGGAACGGTGAGGAATGGGCTAGAGAGCATGAAAGAGCAGGGGCGGAGGAGGACTATAAACTACTGTCGTCTGATATGGCATGGCCACAACACTCACGAATTCACAGCAGCTGATCACTCTTACTGCATGAGATTAAGATTGTTAGTACTTCACCATCGGTAAAGGAAGGGTACATGAGAGCCCACAGCTGAGTAGCTCAGAGCGCCTAGTGGTGGTTGGGACAGGAGAGTCATGTTCATCAGGGGTGTAGCCCATTCCACGGTGCACGTAAACCTAATTTAACCCAATGTGTAAAAATAGGCATGAAAGTAAGATGGGAGGAAGGGTGTTAATGGGAGAGGGAAGGAGATAAAGGAGGGTCATTGGGAGGAATAAGATCAATATATATTGGATTAATATTATGCATGTATATATGTATGTATGTGTGTGTGTATGTGTATTAAAATGTCCCAAATGGAAAAACACAAAAATTTAAAAAAAACTTTGAAAAAAAATGAAACAAAGAAACAAAGCATTACTTCCTGTTAATAAAAATTTCAATATGAATTAGAAAGGTAAGATGGCTAGTTTTGAAAGCTATAATATATTCACAGCATACTATCTCAGATTTTTCATAACAAAACAGACTCTTACAGGGAAATAATCAAAATGTATATTCCTTCTGATACTCTTAATTTTAATTGCTGCATATATTTCAAAAATTGATATTAATAAAAATTCTTTGCTGCTATAAAATTTGCTGCTCATCAAATTTAATAGTAGTATCTTAGTACTCATTAATGAGCATAGTGATTCTAATCAATAGAAATTTAAAATAGCTACTTTTTCAGATAGGAAATTCTGGAGGAGTCCATCTAAAACATAACTGCCTTGTCATGGCATACAAAATTGCAGCTGAACTGGATTAGAAGAAATGTCCCATATGTATGGGACATGGTGGTTCACACTATAATCTCAGCACTTGGGAGGCTGAGGCCAGGGGAATCATGAATTTGAGGGTAGCCTGGGCAACATGAGTTTGAGGCCAGGCAGAACTACATAGTGAGATGCTGTCTAAAAAAAATTAAGCTATGATTTAAAGTTCCCAAACAATGACTTAAAGCATGATGCTTGTCCTTTGAGATATGGTTTTAGGCAGAGAAAGAAACAGTAACAAGATGTTAAGAATCTACCTCAAAGGGCTGGAGAGATGGCTCAGCAGGTAAGACTGCTTGCCACACAAGCACCAGGGCAGGAGAGAGCCTTGACTTGCCTGAGTTTGATTCCCCAGTGCTCATGTGAACAGCTGGATGAGGCCTCTAACCCCAAACCTATAGGGAACAGGGACTGCAGAATTGCTAGGTCTCGCTTGTCAGCCAATCTGCTGGAAATCAGACAGACAGACCACCCCCCTGCAAAAAAAAACCTAGTTTGAATTCACTTCAGTATATTTTTTCTCAAAGACAGAAAAAGTCATTTTCTTCTCCAAGGTTCTGTGGCTTGGCACACCTCAGTGTTCCTTAGCTTAAGTGACATGATGGTATTTGCCATTTTATTTCCATAAGGAAGCACTAATCATCTTAGGCATGACTCCCAACTCCCCGGTCAGATTTCACCCAGCCGAGGGCATCAGCATCTTTTTAGGGGGAGATGGCCAGACGTGACTTAATTGATTTATTTCTTGAATAGAAATTGAGCATTTGTGATGACATACTGACTTAACGTGAGAACCACAAGTTTCTGGGAAGTGATTTCTTTGTTTTGTGGGAATTAAGTGAATTGTGGGAAACTCAGGAGACTCTCTTGAAGGAAGCTTGTGAGATACATAAGCGTGCCTGTCTATTGCCGAGATTACACAGTGTGAGTTTGATGTTTACAGAGGGTGAGTGAGAGTCAGTAGTTCGTCCTTTGAGTTTCGGTTTTGTGGAGGGCAGAAACAGGAACAATAAGATTGTAGAGAAGCCAACATAAAAGAAAACCAAAAACTGACTTGTTGGAACTCTGTAATGACTTTTTTTCCTTTTCCTCTGGTGATAGAGACGATCATTTTTTTAGAAGGTTATGGTTTCTTGGATTATTATTATTATTTACCATTTTCCTGCTCTCACCTTGTCTAGCTCACCAAATCCACTTAGGACACCATTTTGCAGAACTTTACTGGGAACATATCTCTCGAGTTTCTTCTCACCTTGCCTCCCATCTCTGAGCACACTGTCCCCGTCTCTGTCACGCATCGTCCAGAGCTCATCCTTGTCAGCTCTGGCTGCATTCCTTTGGCCCCAGGACCAGGGTTCCTGGACCCCTTCTGCCTGCACCTGCAGAGAACTATTCCCGTTCCTGGTGTTTGGTCAAGTCCCATTTCCATGACGGAGAAGAGACTGAGTGTGTCATGTCAACACTGGCACTGGATGCAGCTGTCAGTCAGTACTGTGGGAACTGACTGGGAATAATTGTGGATGACAAAGCCAGAGTTCATGAACAACTTCTTGAGCAGAATTGACTCCCTGGGAAGTGAAATAAGTTGGCCCCTTCTTCTTGTAGTCACTGTGCTGGTTGTAATTTATTGGCCGAGAATGACTGCTAAGCACAGGGGCACGATCGCTTTGTTCCATGTCACATCTTCAAGTCTGTTTTTAATGTGTATCCTTATGTGTAACTGCTAGACAGTTGAGATGGTAGGAGACCCCACCCCCCAATGCTGTTTCTGGGCACCCTTGAAGGTGATGCTTGAAGTCCCTCATCTGAGCAGAATCACGCTCATGGCCCATCCTCTCTCAGACCTTGCCCATGCTCTCCGACAGTGCCCAGGACTCTTTCTGCGCCCTTTCTTCAGCTAGCTTCTTTCTCCTTCTTCCGTTGAAGAGCGTTTCTGGGATATCACTTTCCTTGGCCACGTACATTTGGGCTGGGATTCCATGTGTAGGTGTTCCTTCTGCCCTGCTGGCTTCTCCTCCTGACCCACAGTACTGTGGGGAGGGGGTTGTTTTCCCTTCTGCCTGTTAAACATGGCCTCAAAGGAAGGCCACGACTTCCTTGCTGGTGTCCGTGCAGTCACTGACTGAAGTGCTTGCTCTGTGGTAGCCGACCGCTCACAGCCTGGTGTGCTCTGCGTAGGATTTCCCATGCACTTTCTCTTCACATCCCCACGACCATTGCAGTAGGAGATTCCGCAAAGAAAGAGGCAGGAAACGGGACTGGTGGAGATTTGCTCAGCATGGTGTAGCTAGGCAGCGGCAGAACTGGTGGATAAGGGTGTTCTGAGGAGTCACCTGGTCAAACACATCAGAGACTTGGCTGTGTGGGGGGCAGTTTGTGTTTCTCCCAAGTAGAGGATGGGAGGATCCCTGCTTGCCATCGTGGTGAGGAGGATCGGGCTACAGAATAAGGGTAACTCTGGTGTGGGTGAGGGAAGAACAGGTGGATGTGATGAGTGCCATGGAAACTGAAGGCTTGGTGTTCTTAGCAGGACTGAAGGGCTGGGAGGAGAGGAACACCTATGAGGGCCTTGAGGCAAGGGCACCCTGTGCCTGTTTTGGGGCCTTTTCAGTGCTGCTAGAGCAGATGTAGTTGAAGAGAATAATACATTTTTTATTTTTTAAGTATTAATAGTGTAGTATTGATATGGACATGGTGGTATACTCTGTAATCCCAGCATTCAGGAGGCTGCAACTTTGAGGCCAGCCTGAGTGAGATCCTCTATAAAAAATAGATATAAAACTAACTAAATAATTTTTTCAGCCAACTTAAGTTTATTAACAGGAGTAAACATGACGAGAGGAGAGGAGGCTGGGAGTCGGTTCTGTAAGGCTGGGTAATAGGTTCACCTGCCTTCTTCATAAACCAGTTCCTAGACTTGGGGAGGACAAGGTGGCTGAATTTTATTGGTCAGTTTTTAATAGGGACATCAGTATAGAGAAATATTTCTCTAAGAAAAAATTAGTATTCTGTAGACACCATGCCAGACAGCAAGTGATGAGTATAAATACAATAGTGAGAATGAGCAAGTAGCATTGACTTCAAGAATCAAGGCTGTAGTGGGGTCCCAGAGCAGATGGGACCCCACTGCCCCTGACCATAGGGGACAGCTGCCCACTGCCAGCCAAGGTTGCCTCGTGGGAATATGGGCTCTTTGTTCTCAATCTATCAAGTGATCCAGAGAATCAAGAGATCTAGATTGCTATGTCAAATTCCTGAATTTTTATATGTTGGCTCAACTTTAAAAACCCTGACAATGAATAGAGAAAATGACGTGTGGACTGCCAGTGTAAAACATCTGCTAAAAGCCCTTTGATGCTTGGATCAAGGGGATTTGATGACATGATTTCTATGAATCATTTAGCCTCTTGTCCAGTACGTAGGCAATATCAGGGAAAACATGTTCCTGTTAATTTCACTGTTAATGTGTTTGGTCATCTTCCCTGTTCATTTGTTAACTCTAAATCCATATTTAAAAATGAGTGGTATCCTACTCCAAGTGATTAAGTTTATGAATGCTAGTTGCTGCTAGTTGCCTATTAAGTTGCTTTCTCTTAGTTTGGTACATTCCATATCTATGTTAGAAAAGTAAACATGCATCTACTGGAATTCATGAAATAAAATTAATGATAACCAAGGATGGGCATTTTGGAGTGACTGATTCCTTTTGCATTTACTAACATCTACTTCTCCCAACTTTTGCTGCCTCCCAGACAGCTCCTCCCTCACTTCCACTGCTCTGTACTCATTGCATCATTGCCTCCGTAACTGATACTTTTGTGTGGTGTTTTGAGCACCCCCATAGGTTCCTGTGTTTGGTCCCCAGATGGTAGCAGTTTGGGAAAGTTGTGGAGCCTTTGGAAGGTGAAGCCTTGCTGGAGGAGGTGTGTCATTGGGGTAGACCTAAAGATGTACTGGTTCAGCCCTACTGGGTGTTGGGAGCTAACTCAGTCAGACTTTTCACTGCTGTTGATTTGGATGTGTGATCCAGGCTTCCTGCTTGGGCCCGTGATGCTTTCCCTGCCACAGTGAAACCTCCCCTTGAGATCAGAAGCTGAAATAAGCCCTTTCCTCCCATGTGCTCAGGTGTCTGGTGTCTGGTCACAGCAGTGAGAAGGTGACTGCTACAACTCATAGTTGGCTCTTTTCCATTCAGTTCCTCATAGCTGGCTATCTGGCTATAAAGGGAAGAACTGTAGCATAAACACTTCCCAGACCATGTGGAGGATGATGGGAAATTCAGCTTTACAAAGGGGTTCTGTGCTTAGAAGCTTTTCATCAGTTTTAATAAAATACAAATGTTCCCAAAGCAAGTTATTTCTTTTGGGGTTGGGGATGATCTTCTGTAACATGGCCCAGCTCACACAGTTTTGTATTGCCGGCGTTGTACTCCGTGTGTTGAAATCTGTCGGCCCTGGTCTTGGGGAGTTTTATTCAGCATAGGCATCTCTAAGGGTTCTGGCAACAACTTGGGTTAATTATTTGCTTATTTACTTTTTCAGTCTTGTTTCTGTTAAAATTCTGGAGCAACATGGAGAGGATTGCTGGGAATAACAAAATATACTGGAATCTTTCTAATAGATTAAAGGCTTATGAAAACATCTTTCTCAAGGCCGATTTTCTTGTTCATTGTTTGAACATGAGATCATTTTGTTGTATCAACATGAAACTGGAAACATGAAAATAAGGTGTGAGTGAGTGAGTGAGAGAGAGAGAGAGAGAGAGAGAGAGAGAGAGAGGGAGGGAGGGAGGGAATCTTATCTATATGCAAAAGTTTTTAATTGAGTCAATATCTTTCTCTTAATTTTCAATACAGATCATGGAAGAAACAAACACGCAGATTGCCTGGCCATCCAAACTGAAGATTGGAGCCAAATCTAAGAAAGGTAAACGGGGTGGGAGTGGCATGCATTTCTGACAACCAAATTGGCTGTGGAAAAGACCTGTCTTTGTTCTTCTGTCTTCAAATATTTGTCAAATAGCAGTATTTTGGGAGGATTTTCATGATTAAAGTTAACATGCAGCTTTGCAATATCTGAAAGATATTTTGATGTGTGGCCCAAGACAATTCTTCCCTCAAGATGACACATAGAAACCAAAAGTTTCAAGTATTAATATTATAATTGAACTGTTATAAAAGATTTTATAGCCACCTCTGATCTTAAGGATATCCATTTGATTGCCAGGACTGGCAGGTGACTTCATGTGGAGTAACGTGTTTCGAGACACAAGTTCCGGTTGCTTGCTCTTTGGGCTTCTGTCAGGTTGTGCGTCAAGAGTGTTCCCCAGCACCCCCTTGCTCCAGAGTGATCCAGATCTTGTGTTTTCTCTCTCGTGCTTGTTCGCTGACAGCAGTGGGCCCATAGGATTTCCTTTCGGGCTGGACGCTGCTTTGCCTGCATTTTTCTCTGCCTTATTCTATAGGACAGCTGACTACACATAGATTGTCAGAAATAGAAGGGTAACACCTTAGTATATTTTCCAAGATTATAGGGTATTTTCAAGTGTGACCTTCTGGAATACATTTTCAATGAAAGATTTTCCTTTTCAAATATGACCTCAATCTCAACTATGCTGTATTATACTGAGTGCAAATGCACGTAGCTATTAGGTAATGAGGAATACCATCAAACAGCATGGCTCGCCTATGTGAACAGTGTGCCTGCCTGCGGCAGGGTGTGCCCCGTCACTTGTCTGCCCAGTCTGACTTGAGTCCGAGCCTCTCACTGACCCTGGAGCATGCTGTTTCTCTGCCAGTGCCAGCAATTCCTGGGTCTCTGCTCCACTATGGGACTGGGGTTATACATGCATGCGGCCATGCCTGGCTGTTTATGGGACCATTGAGATACAGATCAAGGGGTCTCGAGCTCCTAAAGAGCTCATGCTTATGCAGGAAGTGTACTTAACTGCTGAGCTATCGTTCTAGCCCCAGAGTTCCTTCTTTTAATGTCATTTTGTTTGTGTTCTCATCTTATGGAACATAAATGATAATAGAGGTTTCTTGTTTTTGTAGTTAGGCTTTGGCATGCCTACCAAAACTTTTATCTTGTTACATTTTTATTTTATTTATTTATTATTTTTTTAAATTTTTCTAGGTAGGGTTTCACTCTAGGCTAGGCTGGCCTAGTATTCACTATGTAGTCTCAAGATGGCCTTGAACTTATGGCATTCCCCCTACCTCTGCCTCCTAAGTGCTTGGATTAAATGCTTGCAACACCACATCCTTTGTATTTGTGCTCATGTTGACAAGGAGCAGACAGCATTCTCATTAAAGCAGTCATAAGAAACGGCAAAGCCAAACAGGGAGCATGCGCCTTTAGTCCCATACCTTGGCAGCCAAGGTAGGAGGATCTCTGTGAATTTGAGGCCAGCCTGGAACTAGAGAGTGAGTTTCAGGTTGGTGTGGGCTACAGTGAAACCCTGCTTTGAAAAGGAAAAAACAGAAGCAAGCTGACTTTCCATATGTAGTTCTGTGTCTTTGTATAAACCTTGCATTTGCCGTTTGATCCAGAGGATGTTCTTAATTAATTTTCTGTGATGTGTTAGGATATTTTGTACTTAACATGCAGAGGAAGAAACTGCCCTTGGTGGTTATCTACATGTTGCTTATGGTTGTTTAAAAAACCCTTGCCTTACTACTTGGGTAAATTGAAACTGGAGCACAAACTGGATCTTTATTCCCTGTGGCCAGGTATTTTTACTTAAAAGAATGAGATGAATTTCATTTCTTGCCTAATAAAAATGAAATTTAATCAGTCCCCCAAGAAAACCCCTGAGGAAACATGAATATTAAAACAGTTTGAGGTAATTTTGGATGGCTTGTTTTCTTCTAGCTTCCATGCTACAGTTTTTCTCTCAACTATCATGAGAAACTGAGCTGATTAATTTTTTTTTTGTGTGGTTCAAACTGTGGTTTTAATTTTAAAATTTTTAGAAACTATGGAGATGAATTGAATATTTGTGTATCTTCTGGAATAATTTCCTGTCGTCGACTCACTTAACTTGGGTAGAGTGACCAATGGTACTCTACATTTTGATGACATATTTTTCTTGAGGAAAAAAAATAGTGGTATGTTACAGAGCATTTAAGATAATTTTTACCTGGTCAGAGGTCACCTTTGGAATTGCACCCAAGCGTTGATCCCTGCAGGCTTGGGTCTTCAGACTTTATTTTGTTTTTTATTATTTATGAAGTACTCTGAGTATATACAGTACTGAATGGCATGCAGAATGCTCCAGAAGAGACCAAGGAAGAGAGAGAATCAAAAGTGTGCCCTTGAGGAATTCATTGTTCAGAGTTAGTTTACTTGATTGCTGTTATTTAAATGCTCGGTTCTTAGCCTAAATACCATCACCAACTCTCCCACCCCCCTCCTTCTCTCTCTCTCTCTCTCATTTTAAAATAGCTTAATTCAAAGATGAAGCTTGTTTGGCTATACTGTGTATAGTTAGTGAAAGTAAAAATAAAAATTACAAGGGCTGGAGGGATGGCTCAGTGGCCACAGGCACTTACTTGCAAAGCTGGATGACTTTAAGCCAGAAACACAATGTGGTGGATGCATCATGAATTTATCTGCAATGGTCAGGGGCCCTGGTGTGCCCACTCTCTTCTCTCTCCTCTCCCTCCCCCTCAAAATAAATAAATAAATAAATAAATAAATAAATAAATAAATAAATAAATAAATAAAATATTTTAAAAGCTACAGGAGGTATTTCAGGAGACAGTTATTTGTTCATCTTGCTCCTACATGCTCTTGGAGACACACTTGGTCTTGAAGCCATCTTTATTCCCAGCCACCATTATTCAAGAGACTGACATGTATGACTGTACTCATGGACCTGTGTCCTTCATTGGCAGTCCATTCAACCCTCAATTGCATGGTGACAGTTTGGAAGATGTAGATAGTCCCAGACCAGGCCGGAGAGACAGCACAGTCTTGGTTTTGTGCGGTGTTCAGTCTAGTTTTAGGACACCTCAGGTTGAACATTAGAACCTAGGCTTTTGCTGTGGCCACTCTTATGGCTATCCGCCCTTTCCTGTCATGTTTTTCAAATTATCCTCTGGTAGCTTGATCTAAACCCAATTTTTTTAAAAGTGTTAATTTTTTTATTAGAATGGCAGATGGGCAAGAAGTTAAAGCCTGAATCTGCCAGCAGTTAGAAAATTCAGATTCATCTCTAGAAACCGTCACTCAGTAGTTTGTTGGGGGCGGGGCATAGTGTGCCCTGTGAATTTGTATGCTGGGCAAGCTCTCAGGTTGGTGTTGAAGTTAATCAGATCTTGGGAAACAAAACTCTCTCCACCGGATGTCAAGTTATCACTATGGAGATGTGTGGTGAAAAGACAAATGGGTGACAGTGATTACTGAAGACCAGGTGAAATGTCCATGGTCACCTGGGGGTCAGGCCTGTCCTGGCACCACAACACGGCCTGTTCTAGACCACTTGCTTCACACGTCTGTCCTCTGTGGAGTCAGCTAATGCGGCACGTTTGGGATGATGGTAATTTCGTTGTTCTGTGCCCGTGTTAAATAGCACTTTGGGTGAAGGAACAATGGTGTCCGTCCTCTTCTGTTCCTCCTCCTTCCCTTCCAGTCAGGTTGCATTTATGCTCACGATTACCATTCTGTCTTTATATGTTTTACCCACAATTGCCCCTTTTATAAACACAAACGGACTGATAGTGGAAGTTAGGATCCATTGTAAGACAGAGCGTGTAGTTTTGGTCTTTCTGAGTTTGGATCTCCTCACTTAATATGATTCTTTTCAAGTCTACCCACTTTCCTGCAAACTTCATTTTTCCCTAGTGCTGCATATCCATTGTGTATACATAGTGAGTTTTCACTGTCCATTCATCTTTCCATAGGCATCTAGGTTGATTCCAGTTCTTGGCTATGGTACATAGAGCAGCAATTAACATGGATGTGCATGTATCTCTGTAGTAGAGTATGGAGTCTTAGTATATATGCCCAGGATCAGTATAGTAGGGTTGTATGAGAGGTCTGCGGCTCATGTTTGGAGATACTCCACACTGGTTTCCATAATGCCTGTACTAGCTTGCATTCGAACTAACAGTGGACGAGCGTTTCTGAGAAAGACGCCCTCTTTCCCCAGGTCCTTGCCAGCATTTGCCAGTTTTCTTAATGATGGCTATTCTGACAGGGGTAAGGTCATGTATCTGAGGGGTTTTAATTTGGGAAGGCTATAGAATTTTAAAATAATTCCTACTGCATTTGAAATTATTGAAAGGCTCATTAAGGCCCCAAAGAACTAAGAACTGAAGATTCAAGACAGTGGGCATTTACAGACATGGTGTCATGATTTAGAAAAATAAAGCCACACATACTGTTTTTTTCTTCCTGACATGAATTCGTTTTGTGTGGGAGAAAATAAAATTGTTTGAAGCTCTTGGAGTCAGATTTGAACAGTCTACATAGTTTGAGGTTTGGGGCTGAGAAACCAGAATTTAAGAATTCAGGTTTTTAAAACTTGAAACTTGTACTAAATTACAATAACTACAGGCATTCTTTAAATTTTTGAGTCTTTTCTGAGTTATAGCCCATTTTAAAATAAGTGCAGCTTCATTCAGATATAAATAGCATTTTTGACACATTTGACCATTTTTGCCAGATAGACTTCTCAACAGAGCTGCCCTAACACATAGATAAAAGTCATCTGTGATGAGACTTCCTGGTACTGTTGTGCCATGAACACCAACCCCGAGGGGACTGCTCTTTTAAGTAAGGTAAATATTTTTCCTAGAGTCTTCTTTTTGCTCTTAATAGGTTTATCAATCTTTCTTTTTGGATGGGTACAGGTAGATGGGGCAAACATTAATGTTATATATCACATTCCAAGCATGAATGAATAAACCAGGTATGGTGGCGCAAAGTTTTAATCCCAGCACTTGGGAGACAGGCAGGAGGATCACTGAGTTTGAGGCCATGTTGAGACTACATAGTGAATTCCAGCTAGCCTGGGCTAGAGTTGACCCTATCTTGAAAACAACCAAAAAACCCAAGTTCATGGAGTGAGTTGTTACAGAGTTAAACACAGTGGCAGGACCTGGTCTCCACTGTACTGCTCCTGTGACAGTGCAGGGTGTCCCAGGATGAGCAGGGCTCATAGGGGTCTACTAGATTGCCAGTTGTACATCCTGGTTTGGAGACAGTCTGGTAATGTGTGTGGCTGTTCTCTTCCTCCTAGAAGAAACAATAGTCATCAAGATTCTGTGAGATTTTTATTATTTGGGTTGCATTCCATTAGTACCAGTGAATATTTCACAGGTAATCTTAGTTGGGAACAATGGTAGACCCTTTTTATTATTTCCAGAGTAAAGGGTCTTGTGTAGTGAGTATCTGTGTTTGATATTTACAATGCAGTGCCACATTTAACAGTGCTCAGGGGGGCAGAGAAACACACGATCTGTCTGTCCCATGACTAAAGTGTTTCCAGTATGAACTATAAAATATTAGTGTGTCAAGAGTTCACAAGCCACAGCCAGCAGTGGAATACCCTGTGGGGTTAGAAAATCAAATGTAAGGGTGTTGTTCAGTGAGACTTTGAGCCACGTGTGTCACTGTGTTCACAGGCATTGTTTCATTGTGGCAGAGCCAGTGCAACAACAGAGAGTTGCAGGACACCAGGAGGACCTCGGTGCTGCGGAGGGTGGAGGGTCAGTAGCACATAGAACTCCGGGAGGACCTCGGTGCTGCGGAGGGTCAGTAGCACATAGAACTCCAGGAGGACCTCGGTGCTGCGGAGGGTGGAGGGTCAGTAGCACATAGAACTCCGGGAGGACCTCGGTGCTGCGGAGGGTGGAGGGTCAGTAGCACATAGAACTCCAGGAGGACCTCAGTGCTGCGGAGGGTGGAGGGTCAGTAGCACATAGAACTCCAGGAGGACCTCGGTGCTGCGGAGGGTGGAGGGTCAGTAGCACATAGAACTCCGGGAGGACCTCGGTGCTGCGGAGGGTGGAGGGTCAGTAGCACATAGAACTCCGGGAGGACCTCGGTGCTGCGGAGGGTGGAGGGTCAGTAGCACATAGAACTCCGGGAGGACCTCGGTGCTGCGGAGGGTCAGTAGCACATAGAACTCCGGGAGGACCTCAGTGCTGCGGAGGGTCAGTAGCACATAGAACTCCGGGAGGACCTCGGTGCTGCGGAGGGTGGAGGGTCAGTAGCACATAGAACTCCGGGAGGACCTCGGTGCTGCGGAGGGTCAGTAGCACATAGAACTCTGGGAGGACCTCAGTGCTGCAGAGGGTGGAGGGTCAGTAGCACATAGAACTCCGGGAGGACCTCAGTGCTGCGGAGGGTGGAGGGTCAGTAGCACATAGAACTCCGGGAGGACCTCAGTGCTGCGGAGGGTGGAGGGTCAGTAGCACATAGAACTCCGGGAGGACCTCAGTGCTGCGGAGGGTGGAGGGTCAGTAGCACATAGAACTCCGGGAGGACCTCGGTGCTGCGGAGGGTGGAGGGTCAGTAGCACATAGAACTCCAGGAGGACCTCGGTGCTGCGGAGGGTCAGTAGCACATAGAACTCCGGGAGGACCTCAGTGCTGTGGAGGGTGGAGGGTCAGTAGCACATAGAACTCCGGGAGGACCTCAGTGCTGCGGAGGGTCAGTAGCACATAGAACTCCGGGAGGACCTCGGTGCTGCGGAGGGTCAGTAGCACATAGAACTCCGGGAGGACCTCGGTGCTGCGGAGGGTCAGTAGCACATAGAACTCCGGGAGGACCTCAGTGCTGCGGAGGGTGGAGGGTCAGTAGCACATAGAACTCCGGGAGGACCTCGGTGCTGCGGAGGGTCAGTAGCACATAGAACTCCGGGAGGACCTCAGTGCTGCGGAGGGTCAGTAGCACATAGAACTCCGGGAGGACCTCAGTGCTGCAGAGGGTGGAGGGTCAGTAGCACATAGAACTCCGGGAGGACCTCAGTGCTGCGGAGGGTCAGTAGCATATAAACTTTGCTCATTGCTATCCTTCCTGTGGCTCAATGAATATGGGTAGATGTCTGGTTCTCCAGCCAATCATGGTAATAGTGGAATCTCTAATGCACAGGGGCCTTGGATGTCTCTTAAGGTTGTTGCCCAGGACCAGATTTAGAATAGCGCTCTTCCCATTGGCATGCAACCACTGTTGAGTCACATTGCCTCACCGTCTCTTTCCAGTCAGCCTTTGAGTGAACAGGAGTAGACATTGGGCATGAGGGGCTGTCTTCGTTCATAGTCCTGAGTAGTTCTGATAAGGGAACTGGAAGGAAGTTTAGGGGAAATGATCGAGTCTTATCCTTATCAGGCTTGTAAATGAGATTCAGAGATACCACTTTCCAGTTCACATCCAGGTGAGAGCTGTTTGGATCATGGTTGTTTTAATTAGTCTGGACACTAGTTGAATTCTCCATAGTAATGATGGACACTGCCATTGTGTTGACCTTGGCTGGTGTCTGGCACTTTGCTAAATCTTTTACACAAATAATTCTAAATGTTAATTATCAGAGAAACCCAGTGGGCTATTAGGTAGTGTTCTTTATTTCTTTGAGAGAGAGGGAGGGAGAAAAAGATGCAGATAGAGGCAATGGTCATGCCAGGGCCTCTAGCCACTGCAAAGGAACTCCAAATGCATGCATATCTTGTGCATCTGGCTTTATGTGGGTACTGGGGAGTCAAACCTGGGTCCTTTGGCTTTGCAAGCAAGCACCTTAGCCACTGGGCTATCTCTCTAGCCCCAGTGATGTATTCTTGCTACAGATGAAGAAGCCTAAGTACATGAAGGTAGAAGAACTTGTCCCTGAATGTTGAAGAGAATACATAGTAGGCTTGAATTCACACCTGTCCCTAGAGTGCATAGTCTTAATCACTGTTCTTTCCTTTTTTTGTCAAGGTAGGGTCTCGCTCTAGCCCAGGCTTACCTGGAATTCACTATGTAGTCTCAGGGGGGCCTTGAACTCACAGCAATTCTCCTCCTACCTCTGCCTCCCCAGTGCTAGGATTAAAGGCAAGTGCCACCATGCCTAGCTTTAATCAGTGTTTTTGAATGCCTTTTCACACCCATACTTGGTGAGAAAATACCTGCTTGGTGCCGCCTTTTATCCAACCTCTTCTAATTAGCTTCAGCCAGTGACCATTGCCAAGTGTAGCTGTTGATAATCGTGCTGGTTCCATCCTACCTCAGTTTTTGCAAATCACAACTGGAAGGTGGGCTAAGCCTAGCACATCCTTATTCTCTTACGTAACACTTTCCTTTCGGAGCTCGTAGCTAAAACACTACTCAGCCATGTATGTTGCCTTTGAATTTTAATTTGATATTTCATGTTATTTCCCTAGGAAGAGAGTTTTTAATTACTGTTAAGCCAAACCACTTCAAAAGATGGATTTAGGAGGAAAATAAGCCCAGAATCTGTTATAAGTTGCTTGGAGGGGTATTATGTTTATTTGTTGATTTAGATCTTTGAAAGTATCTGACCAGCTCAGGACCCTTGTGTTTCTAGAGAAAGGTCTTGAACTTGACATTCTTGAGGCGCTTGCTGAGTGCTAATTGGCAACAGGACTGGGCATCCTCCCAAGAGCTGGAGAAGTTGTATGTGGTGAAGTTCTTAGAGGAAGCATGGGAGGAGAACTGAAATGGGTCCTGTCTCTAATGCTTTAATATTGATGTGTAGTCATTGTTTGTAGCAATGGGTTTCATAAAACCATTTCGTAAGTATCTCATATACTTGGACCATATCCATCCCATATGTTCCTTTCTCCACCCTCCTAATATTACCACTTATCCCCCCAGATAGTTGTTCCTACTTTCCTGTCCTGCAACAATACATGGTCTTATATATCTACATAAAATCTAGGGACACATGAGGGGATGTGTCCTACATGTCTTTCTGGGTCTGGTTTATTTCTCTTTACATGATGGTCTCCAGTTGTATTCACTTTCCTGCAACCAACATAATTTCATTCTTCTTTGTGGCTAAATAAAACTCCATTGTGTATATATTCCACAATTTTTTATCCATTCATCCGGGAGTTATGGAGTCACCCATTTCTAGTTCTTAATATTCCCTGTGGACTTAAACAAAGGCTTGTAAAGTTAATGCATACTTTGAATATTTAATTGTTAGTTTATTTACTTGTTTATTTATAGATAAGTCTCATGTAAGTCAGGCTGGCTTCAAACTTGCTATGTAGCCAAGAATGACCTTGAATTTCTGATCCTCCTGCCTGCACATTGGGACTACAGACAGGTACATACCACCATGGCCATGCCCAGTTTATGCAGTCTTGGGGGTGGATCCCAGGGCTTCTTACAGGCGAGGCAAGCACTCTAACAACTGAGCTACTACATTCCCAGCCCAAATTTCTTTTGACATGTAAATCTCATTCGTAAACTCTTTAACATGCACATTTGAAAGATTTCTGGATGTGTGTGCTGTCACATGAAAACACAATGCACACCGTTTTAGAGTGAAAACTGAACTGCTGTGTGATCCATTACGCAGACTGAGGACTTGGTCTTGAGTTCATTTATTCAGTTAAAACTCACCACTAACGAGATGAACAGCTCAAAAGCCAGGCATGATGCCACATGCCCCTAATCCCAGCACGCGGGAGGCAGAAGTAGGAGAATCGCCATGAGTTTGAGGCCAACCTGAGACTAAATAGTGAATTCCAGGTCAGCCTGAGCTAGAGTGAAACTCTACCTTGAAAAACTAAAAAAACAAACAATCAAACCCCCCCCCAAAACAAAAATCCTCAAAAGACCTCAATAGACACTTCACCAAGGAAGACATACAGATGACAAGTAAGTAAAAGAAAAGAGGAAGAGGCTTAACCTCACACATCACGAGAGGATTACTGTGTGATTCCTATATTCCTGTTAAAATGACCAAACTTCACAATACTGGCAACACCCCATGCTGTTAAGGAAGCACCCGAAGTCTTTGGTGGTGGGTTACAATATAGGGTAGCAGTTTTGGAGATCATTTGGCAATGTCATACAAAAGTAAAAAGCATTACCAAGTGACCCATCCATCCCATTTTTTTGTATTACCCCATCAGTTGACTGCTTATAGCCACATAAAAGCCTGCTCTTAGATGTTTATAATAACTTTACTTATGATTATGAAACCCTGGAAGCCACCAAGATGTCCTGAAAGCAGTTAAAGGATAAATGCAGGAGACCTGCATGATGGAGTGAACCCCCCAGTCATGACAGGACAGAGGAATGTTAGTGCACATTGCCAAGTGTACAGGCTGCTTCCACTCCAGGACTTTCCATGACTTCTGTTAGCGTTGAGAAAAACTTCATTGTGTGTACCTGTCATTTGTCCATTGCTTATTAAGTGAAAGAAGCCCTTGTAGATGGTTGTGTTTACTCTCACCATGTGTTTAAGGTTCCTCTGTGTCTTTCCATGGTTCTATACATAGCTCATTTCTTTTTAGCTGAGCAATATTTCTTAGTTTTCTTACAAAAACACATTTTACTGTTATTTCCTAAATGTTAAAAAAAGAAATGATCAAGGTCAGAGAGTGTTGGAGTTAGGAAACACCTGATCTCATAATGTGAGGTGTTTTCCTACACTTCACAGGCATGCATGTGGGTGTTTAAGATTGACATTTGGTCACCCTCAGGATAAGAAAATTCTGACTTAAAAATATGTATAAGGTTGTTCTTCAAGAATAAAGGTAGCCCTGGGCAATGCTCTCTCTGGGTTTGGAAGGTTTCTTGATAATCCTTTCAGGTGTTCTGTTAAGACTTACTGTCATCATTTTTGTGCTTTTTACAGTATTTTACTCCTCTTAAAAGACCGGTAAGTCTTCTGAGATTTGCGTTCTCTCATCTAGAGCAGTGCTTCACAAGCAGGTGAATTGATTGCCCTGGGGTTGTTTCTGGTTGTCATAAAGGAAGCTGTCTACTGGCATACAGTAGATAGAAGCCCTACCATGCACCGGTTAACACCCACAGCAAAGAACACCCAACACAAAATGCCAGAAGTTCAGATCCTTGGAACCTATGTAAACCAGCTATAGCAGCATGCACCTGTAATCCCAGTGCGGAGAAGGTAGAGGCAGGAGGATCCCTAGGGCCTGCTGGTTAGCTGGTGCAGCCAAATTGGTGAGCTCTAGATTCACTGAGAGACCCTGTCTCCAAACTAAGGTTGGGAGCAATTTAGGAAGATATCCGGTGTCAATTTCTGACTTAAACACACACACACACACACACACACACACACACACACACACGCGCGCGTCATGTCATGAGTTCAGAGCTGAGCAGTTCTGAGCCTAATAACATGAGCCCATATTCTGCATAGCCCTGGGCTCCGGTCAGAGCAGTTGGTCAGCCTCGGACATGTGACAGTTGCATGTGACAACAAGACAGGTGAGCTGGCAGCATATCAGTGAAGAGATGAAAATGTAGTTGCATGCTCGGTCGTTACCTGTCAGAAGTTTCCTTGCAGTCCAGAAGCATCCTTGCAGTCAGCTTTGATGACACAGCTCACTGGTCTCTTCACCTGCTGGCTTCTTCTCCATGCAGGTGTACGTCCAGTGGCGGAGACCTCAGGAACAAGTGTGCCGTCCTCTAGTTCTCCTGTGCTAGCGTGTGTGCTCGTGGTAACTGAGTCTCGGGTTTGGGTTCCTGACCACATTTGAACGTCGCAGCATGGCAGCCAGTGGCTGTCTTGTCCTGGAAATGGACTCCCATTTCTGATGGCTTCTCAAACCATCTGTGGCCTTTCCCTGGTTTCCTTGTGCTCTGTCAGTCACAGCATTGCTGGACAGATGTCAGTGACATTTATTAAGCCTGTCAGTAGCAATTAAATTGCTCTCACAAAGGCGTGTTGTAGTTGCTAGTGCTACTAAATTGCTGGGTGGCATTTCTCAATAGCTACAGAAAATAAATCATCACTCCATGTCCATGTCTTCCAATGCCACATGTGGGACAGTAAAGCATGGCTGTGGCTTGTTACTACAATAAAAATATTTTGGGGCTGGAGAGATGGCTTGGTAGTTAAGACACTGCAAAGCCAAAGAACCTAGGTTTGATTGCCCTGGACCCCCTTAAGCCGGATGCACAAGGTGTCTCTTGCATTTTGAATTCTTTTGCTGAGGCTAGAGGCCCGGGTATGTCGATTCTGTTTGACTCTCTCTTTTGATCTCTCTCAACTAAATAAAATAGTATTTAAAAATATTTTGTTGATGTATTAGAGAGAGCAGCAGATAGTGAATGGCATGCCGGGGCCTCCAGCTACTGTACACTAGCTGAGACACATGTGCCACTTTGTGCATTTGGCTTACATGGGTCCTAGGGAACCAAACCTGGTTTCTTGGGCTTCACAGGCAAACACCTTAAGTGCTAAGCTATCTCTCTAGCTCCCAAATATTATTCTTTATTCATTTGAGAGAGACAGAGAAAGAAATAATGTGAGTATGGGCACAGCAAAGCTTCTTGCAGCTGCAGATGAACTCCAGACACATGTGCCACTTTGCGTATCTGGTTTTATGCAGGTACTGGGGAATGGAACCCAGGTTGATAGGCTTTGCAAGCAAGTGTCTTTAACCATTAAGCTATCTCTCCATCTCTCATTACTACATTTTCTTTTTTGTTTTTTCGAGGTAGGGTCTCACTCTAACCCAGGCTGACCTGGAATTCACTATGGAGTCTCATGGTGGCCTCAAACTCACAGAGCTCCTCCTATCTCTGCCTGTCTAGTGCTGGGATTAAAGGTTTGTGCCACCACACCCGACTTTTTTATCCTTGATACTAAGAGAAGTTCTTATCAAGTGATATTAGAAAGATTTCAGGAATGAGGCATTACATTCTCTTTGTATCTTGTTAGCAGAAATCACTCTTAAAGTAAAACAAGCCCTGCCTGAAATAATGAGATGAGAAAACATCATCTGTTTTTGGTACATGGTCTTTACAAATAATTGTGTGCCATTACTTTATAAAAATAGGCTCATTATATACTTATTTCTGGATTTCTTCATAAAAATGAGAGGACATCTTCTGCATAAGCACACGAACAATCTATTGTTATTTTCTTTCTGCTTGTGTGTGTACACATGCAGCACCCCTCCCCCTCCCCTGTGCCCCTGGTGGGAAGCCTACCCTGCCGTGGCTGGAGTGGAATGTCTGGCTGCAGTGCTGTCCTGCAGCCTATTCTTGTTTGAGCCACTCTCTTAATGATCCTGCAGGTTGCTGGTTTTCTTCTATTGACTTTTTATTTATTGATTTTGTGAGCTCTAATGATTCTCAGGCCTCTGCTTCTCCCAGGACTAGGGTCACACAGGCATGCATAGCCATGCTCAGTTGTTTGTATGCGTCCTGAAGGTTCAGACTCAGGCAGTCTTAAGACTCCCTCTGGTCCTTGTGCTTGTGCAGGAAGCACGCTTAACCCCCCTGGGCCATCTCTCCAGCCCTAATCCACTAGTTTGAAATGTCATTGTATATATGTGGAGTGTGGCTGAATAATAGTATGCCAGCAGATCAGTCTTGATGGCTCTTGGATTGAGTTTTCTCTTCTCCTATACTGAATCTCAAAGTGATTCATCATCTTCTATATGTTTTCATGTTCCATGAAGTTTTACAAGCAGAATTCTTAGGCCACAGGATATGAGTAACTTTAATATTTTTCAGGCTGTCATTTTCTCTTCCAAATGACTGCTGAACTCCCACCACGCAGGGACAGGATCCTGGAAAGGCAATGACAGCTCCTCCTCTCTGTGCCAGCACTCAGCTTTCCCATCCTTAGCTCGTCCACAGCGCAGGAGTCACACTGTCCTGTGCACTCAGGGGCTAGGACACTTGAGTCTTGCCTCTGCTCATGGAAGCTTGCTGTGTTCATCCCCCTGAGGCTTGCTTGTCCTCTTTCTGCTTGTTGCTCAAGTCTTCTGCTGCAGGGGCCCTTCATCCTTTTTTTTTTTTTTTTTCTAACAAAATATATGTTTAAATTGTTTTTGTTCACTCCCCTTGCTTCTCACCATTTATTTATCTACAGGTAATCTATTAATTGCTCCTATTTTAAGCTAGAAATAAATAAATTGACCTTAATTAGTAACAATGTGTTAATTTTTAAAGGATTATACCCATTAACATTGCCTTGGAGTTCTAAAGTAATTTATCTAAAGATTAGATCTTTAATCTTAAT
Source organism: Jaculus jaculus (assembly GCF_020740685.1). Taxonomy (NCBI): domain Eukaryota; kingdom Metazoa; phylum Chordata; class Mammalia; order Rodentia; family Dipodidae; genus Jaculus; species Jaculus jaculus. The sequence goes on from NC_059119.1 coordinate 2,959,547, forward strand.
AGCATGAAAAATATATGTGTTTGTTTTGTCAAGGCCTGAGAAATAGTTACAGTGTGTACAAGAGTCATCGAATTCCAGTTTTCTTGGCATAATAGAGAGGACACCCAACAAATCGTTTGGCTGTGTTTCTGTATGTTGGGCTTTGAGTCCCCGTTTTAGTAGGAAAAGTTTCTGAATTGCTTCCAGTCTCATATTCAAGAGAAGGACCCGTAACCCAAGTTTGTTATTTTGGGTTGGCTTGCATTCCATTTCTACCCTGTCTTTGTTTCTAGAGGGATCCGTAAATAAAAGTTTTCAGATTTTGGAGAAACCTGCTTCGTTTCTCCAGCAGTACAGAGCTCAGTTTCTAGGCTGGGCTATGTCAGAGGTGCCCTTCACTTCTCTGTGTGGGCATGGATGACCTAACGTGGAGGAGTCCTGATGTAGCCACTTGGACTGGAGGTGTGTGCAAATCCAGAAAACAGGAAGGAGGAAGGAAAGATGGAGATGTTAATATGTAAAGCCAAGCACTCTGCTCTGATTTCCCTTGTTTTCACAGCAAATTGGAATAGTGTCATCCAATCCTCCTTCCTCTTAAATAAATTCTGTAAATTCTCTTGAAGTAAATACCTAATAGCATTTAAAATACTGTGTGTGTGTGCGTGTGTGTGTGTGTGTGTGTGCGCGCGCACGCGCGCGCAGACCTGTGGAGGTCAGATCACAGCTTTAGGGATCTGTTCTCGCCGTCCTTGTTTGAGGCAGGGTCCTGTGCTCGCTGCCGTGTTTGCCACGCTAGCTGGCCTGTGAGACTGTGTGTCTCCCTCTTGTTTCACTGACGTGGGCTGGATTACAGCCAGTACTGCCCACAGTTTTATGTAGGTTCTGAGTTTTGAACTTAGATGGTCAGGTTTGTACAGCAAGTGCTTCTCCCCACTGAGCCATCTCCCAGCTCCAATGATTATCGTGTCACAGGCAACTTAGTGCCGACAAAATGTGTAACATCTATTATTGAGTTCAGAGTTTGAAATTTAATCTGAAAGCAATTTTGAATGCTTCAAGTGAAGTATGTCTCAACATCAGTTGGGTTTCATCTCACCTGTGTCCAGAGAGAATAGGCTTCTCCCTCCCTCCCTCCCTCCCTCCCTCCCTCCCTCCTTGTGGTGATGGGGGTTGAACCCAGGGTGTTATGCATGCTAGGCAAGTACTCTACCACTGAGCTACGTCCCCAGACCCCCTTTTCTAAGCAGTTGGCTCCTAGTCATGCTCCATGTCCATGCCAGAGGAGGAAAAGTGTGGAGTCCATAGCCAAAGACAGTATTTATTTGAGGGGAGGAGATTAAAGGCATGTACCACCATGCCCATCTAACTTTTATAAAAAAAATATTTTATTAGTATTTATTTATTTGAGTGGGAAAAGACAGGCACATAGAATGGGTGTACCAGGCCTCTAATTGCTGCAAATAGGTTCCAGATGCATTCAGCACCTTGTGCTTCTGGCTTTACATACGTACTGGGGAATTGAACCTGGGTCCTTTGGCTTTGCAGGCAAGCACCTTAACTTTTAAGCCATTTCTCTAGCCCAGGGATAGTAAGTATTTCAGACTTTTGTAGTTTCAGGCATAGTTCTCCAAAGGAAGGAAGAATTTGAAGAAAGGTGAGGGAAAGGAAACCTGGGGAGGTTTATGTGTGTTAGAGAACTGAGGAGGTTAGGAAAGAGAAAACATTGGCTAGTGTGGTTAGACAGGTAGACTAGATCAATGAGAGGTAGGGACTTCATGAGAGCCTCATCCAGGCTGTAGACAGGGGGGCTGGAGAAGAAATGGGGACATCATATTTGATGACATGGGGGTTGGGAGATGAACCAGCATGTCAAGCCAGGAGGCAAGCGGTGGCCTACAGCAGATACTGCTGTTGGTCCTGGGCTGGCTTTGAGTTCCCTTGTGGCGGACGTTCCCATGGGTGTTGACAGCTTTCTTCCTCAGAGGCTGGGGCTCTGCAGACCTGCCTGATCCAGTCACGTTGTCAGCCCCGTGACAGTGTCTTCCATAGAGCACAGCAGGCTAGCATGTGTGTCATGATGCCATGAAGACTGGAGCAAGAAAACAAGTGTACCATTCTCCTCCCCTCGGTGGGAAGGTTCCAAGACACACTGTTCAGGTCTCAGAATGTCCCAGAGGAGGGAGTCCCAGCTCACTCACATCATTGTGCTTTTTTTCCCCCTCTGCTAGACTCCCTGTCTGACCCTTATTCCTTGGGCTCATCTTCTTAATAAGCCATCCCTAGTGACACAAACCAACCGAGTCTCAAGATTTTTTTGGAAGGAACCCAAAGTAAGGTGGGCGTCCTGGATAACTGAGGTCCTCACTGTGCCAGGAGAAAATGCATCTGGGATCTGTGCCCTGTTCATCAACGGCTCTGCGCCTAGAGAGAAATGACGAAGTTCCTCAAGTCCATTTTACATGTCATCCTAGCAATGTGGCAGAATGATCTAGAGTTCCCGACTTGTTTTCTTTTTTTAAGGCTCTGAGCCATCTGCAAAAGTATTAAGATGATCCCAAATAGGACATAGATGCACAAGGCAGTTTCCAGACACATTAGGTAGTTGTCAACAAAATGAAAAAAATATATCCTACAGAGAGAAATGAGAAGAAAGAAAGGGTCTAAACTTGGGATTATAGCAGGCCAGGAAAAAACATGTCAGTGAGAAAGGCGAGAGCCCTGAGCTCCTGGCCCTGGGTGTCGCCCAGGTGGCTTAAGATTCCCAGGCCCTTGGCAGCTGTGATGTGGCTCTTGCCAGGATAGGAAGCCCTGATGATCAGTCACAGGGGGAGCGGCCAGCCATCAGATCACTCCTATTGACTAAGTCTCCTGAAAGTCGTGGCTGGTCACTTGAGCCAAGTCAGGAAAAATGTTTCCGTTACTAACGATAGAGCTGTTAAATGTGCTCCGTGGGGATTCTGGAATATTTACTTGGTGGTAATAAGCATTAGGATTTCATTCTTCTGCTGTTTCTTTTCCTTGTGATCATCATCACTTGGTAGAGCTGTACAGACACAGGCAGGAAAATTGCGTAAAACTGAAGGTGGCCAGCGAATTCATCCGGTTTCCATGAGCAGTCATACCTGAGGTCCTCAGCATTTGGAACTGATGCAGGGCTGGGACGAGCCTGCGCTGGGTGGTCCTGTCCATCAGGCTGTCTAGGAAGTAAAGCTCTGGCTTTTCTTAGCCCTGTGTTCCATATTGGACCTTATTCTAGACAAGATGGAATGACCTTTTAAAAAAATTCTCCTAAAATCTATTGGAAATTTTGATCCCACTGAAAAGAATTTGACACACTATTTACTTTTAAGTAATGTGTGGAGGGTTCATGTTTGTTATCAATTTATAATACACATAAAAAGTAATCACATAGTAAAATGAATTCTTAGGGACCTGATTTGTTTTGTCAGAAAATATGCATCTCTACTATAGAAAATAGAACTAGCAATACTTTTTTAAATGATCTTTTAAAAATATTTGTATTTACTTGAGAAAAAGGAGAAAGAGCGAGAGTAAGGGGGTGTGCCAGGACTTCCTGCCACTACATATGAACTTGGCATATGCACCACTTTGGGCATCTGGCTTCATTCACATGGCCACTGGTGTGTCAAACCTTGGGTCATCAGGCTTTGCAAGCAAGCACCTTTAACTGCTTGCTGATCCATCACCCCAGCCCCATATCTAGAAATCTTTGAGAGCACTTTCATAAGTAACAAAATGAAGAAAACAGTGACGAAAGAAAAAAGTAGAAGTAATATTTAAGAGTGTCTGTGAAAGGAAGTGTCCACAAATAGGTTGGTGACTTGTTATAGGGTGAATTGAGCTTGTTTTATTTTATGGTTTTGCTCCTCCCCACCCTGAAGAGTGAGGGTCACTTGAGTGATCTCAGAGGTCAAGAAGACACACAGAAGAAAGTGCTGTGGGAGGAATCGCTGAGCCGGAAGCTGGCCTGACAGGTGTGGAGGGAAGCCAGCTAGTGCTGAGGCAGGGGCTTGTCTCGCGCCACGCTAGTGACCTAGCTAGTTCATAGTGTCCGTTACTCCTGCTGCGTATGGCCACAGACCTCATGATGGAAGCCATTGACTTTGCCAGATACACACCAGTGAAAACTTTGGCTTGTATCAGGTCGTCAACAGACACTGATTTGAACACATTTTCCTGAGTTATTGGAGGAGGAGAGAAGTGTAGAGAGTCTGGTAGGTTTGAGGTCAAGAGGATACATTTTTTTGTAAATTCCCTCTGGTTTTCTGGGTCTCCCTGGAGGTAAGAGTCATGTAAGAGAAGAGGATATCTGTGGAACTTGCTGGAACTGCAGATGGTTGGAGCAGCTGGTTCTGGAAAAATAGAGCAGAGCTGGGCGTGGTGGTGCACACCTTTAACCCTAGTACTCCAGAGGCAGAGGAAGGAGGATTGCCTTGAGTTCAAGGTCACCCTGAGACTACATAGTGAATTCTAGGTCAGCTTGAGCCAGACTGAGACCCTGCCTTGAAAAAAAAAGAAAAAGAAGAAGAAGAAAGAAAAGAAAAAAATAGAGCAGAGATGCATAAGAACCTTGCTGAGCTGACCGGGGACTGCCGGGCTGGGGTTAAGGCTGTTTCCTGGGATAGTCTGTCCTCTCCTGGTTCTTTGAACACTTGACAGTGGGGTACAAACAAGCCCTTTGGTGGAGAGTGGTGAGGGCAGTATGGTAGACAGTCTGAGGATGGGCCCAAGGATGAGAATGTAAGCCGGTCAAGTCCTTCTTCATAGAGGATGTGCGTGGCCCAGGGTATCGAGGCCACACTGGTCAGAGGTTTTGCCCATGGAAGGTAGAGGGTGGGAGGTTGATGAGGCCCAGCTAAAGGCTGGGTTTGTGGGTGGCTAATGTATGACTAGTCTCACAGCTGTGTGGACCCTGCATCTTTGGGAGTGCTTGACGATTATATTGAATTCTTTAAACAGAAAACAAGCAAACCAAGTCTTGTAAATGACTTAAAAACTCAGTAAGATGGAAACAGTCAATATGATTCTAGCTTACAGTATTCTATCCAACTTTAAGATTTGGAGTAGCCAAGCCAATGGTCCCTTTTGTAATTGAGTTTTGTGTATGGAAGAATGGCTTGTGTAACAGTCCACTGATGCTTTTGTTAGCCAGTTATGAGATATTCCATGTGTGAGCACCTCATAACTTATGCATGTTTTCCAGTGAGAATTACATCATAGTTTGAAAGAAAATGAATAGATCCATGATTCTTAAGTGTTACATAACCTAGAACTTTGTAATTTCAGTTACACAATCGGCAGTCACCTAACTTCATGACTGTTTATGAAATGATTGTTTTACTTCTGCTAATTATTATTTTAAGCTGACCACACAGATTTAGGTATTGTTCATCCTGGTATTTTCCAAAACAATTTTAGTTGATTCTTCTCCCTAATCTCCCTTTCTCTTCACTTTCCTTCCCCTTCATCCTCCCTCCTATGCACATGTCACATGTCACATGTGTCCTTTCCCTCTTCCTGCTCATCTCTTTATATGCATGCCTGGCTACCTTTATGGCTTTGTGGGGCCTGCCCACAGTTGCTTCCTTACAGCCACATACTCACAGATATTGCAACCTAGCATCTGTATATCAGAGAGAACATGTGATTTTGGTCTTTCTAAGCTTGGGTCACTTCACTTAAGATAATTCTTTTCAGGTCTATCTGTTTTCCTGAAAATTTCATTTTATCCATAATTCTGAGTAGAACTCCATTGTAGATAAACACTACATTTCCAGCATCCATTCATCTGTTGATAGGCATCTAGCCGATTCCAATTCCTGGCTATTGTAAATAGAGTGGTGATCAACATGGATGTACAGATGCCTCTGTCCTAGTGTGTGTGGAGTCCTTGGTGGACACGCCCAGGAGTGGCGTGAGTGCGCCACTTGGGAGTTTTTATCTCTAACTTGTTGTGATACCTCCATGAATGGAGTGGTTATAGAGACACTCATGGAAAAATATTGGAAGAACTGTATGACTTATGAACATGTGATTCTGCGAACAAAATCAGGTCGTAGCTCTGCCCTCCCTACCACGGTGAACCATCCCGGTCACTTTTCTGCTCTGGAACATCGGAATTACGAGCTGAGCATTGTAGTGCTCTGGGAAGATTGCCGGTGGTTCCACTCAGTATGCTTCCTCCACCCAGCTCTTCCCTTTGTTCCTGGACTTGGGCTTCAGTGGCCACGTATGTTTAGCCTCACATAATCCAACCCTGAACTTGAGCTGGCTGCAGGGGAAGTTTTTGTGAATAACTTCTGGAATCTGTATGTTTTGGATCATAAGCTGGCATTCTCCAGAATATTTCCACCAAGAGCCATGCCCACCCTGGTTATGGGAAGGTGGGCAGGGTGTCTTCAGGCCATCCTGGTTCTGGGAAGGTGCACATTGCACATTCAGCACTTTGATTCTCTTTCTGCCTACAGTTAGGCTTTGGGGCCTCCCTTGATGAGAAGTAAGTGTAAGGGATGAAGCAGGTAAAGTCTCTGAGAATCTCTTTGCCTGTCTTTGCTGTTTCCTCTTTCTATTGTCCATGGCTTCATTTGACCTTAGATATTCTAGAGATCCCATTCCCTTATAGATACAAATAAAATTAGCTCATTTTTCTCTGTATAAAGTGAGAATCAGGAGTTACCTGTAGCATTTGTTGGATGTGAATTTGGATGAGTTATAAAGTGTAGCAGTTACCTTCTCATTGCTGGGGAGAAAAATACTCAACCTGAAGCAATTTGTGGAAGGGAGGGACTTTTCTAGCTTACAGTTTCTAAGAGGATTTTTCTTTTAAAATATTTTATTTATTTACTTTGAGGCAGAGAAAGTGAATATGAATGAATGAATATGCTAAGACCTCTTGCTGCTGCAAAGGAACCCCAGATACATGCACCGCCTGGTGTATCTGGCTATATTATGGAACCCTGGGCCATCAGGCTTTGCAACCAAGTGACTTTAACCACTGAGCAAGATCTCCAGCCCTTTCTGGGGGTATTTTCATTAGGGCAGGAAAGGCATGGCAAGACCAGGCAGCCAGGTGTCACATCTTTACATCAACAGGGTGGCAGTAGGGAGATTGAACTGAGTGTGGCAAGTGATACTGGACTAACAAAACTCCAAGGCCCACCCCCAATACTGTACTTTTTCTGACAATGCTCTAGGTCTCAGAGGCTCTACAACCTTCTGGAATGGTGCCACCAGATGAGGATTCAGCATTCTAATATGTGAGGCTATGGTGACATTGTATATTCAGTGTGCCACATAGAAATGACCCGATTTCTGCACATTTGTGGCTGACTCAAATGCAAAAGGACTCAGTGAGGTTGTGTTTAGCCTGCTCCTTCCACTCATGAATTAAAAAAAAATTATTTGATTATTTATTATTTATTTAAGAGACAGACAGAAAGAGGCAGATAGAAATAATGGGTACTCCAGGGTCTCCAGCCACTGCAAATGAACTCCGATGCATGTGTTACCTTATCCATCTGACTTTATGTGGGAATAGAACTTGGGTCCCTAGGCTTTTCAGGCAACCACTTTACCTACTGAGCCATGACCTCCAACCCATGACATTTTGTTTCCTAACAAGCCCCCTACCTGCTACTGTCCTTAACTCTTTGTACAAGTATAGTCCTTTCATCAGGTTTTCTCTGTGTACCTCCATCCTTAACCTTGATCCTCATTTGTGCTTCTGTAAGTCAGGTCCACCTGCCCTCTGCCTTTGTTTGTGAAGTTTCTTTATTTTCATCTGCCAGCCTTTAAGGGTAGAGCAGCAATAACTGTTGCTAGAAGTAAGCACATATGAGCCTTCATGGCTTTGTTAATTTTGCCTCTACATAATTTTCCAGCTTTCTTGAGCTTTCCAGACTCTGGTCTTGTGGATTATCTTCTGAATCTGGCTAGTTTAGAATTACTAGACAATGTGGATTTCTAAGTTCTAATACCACAAATCTGCCACTATCTGAGGGAGACAGCCTATTTATGCTCTTAGTTTTCCACAGTTGTGTTTTCAGGGAAATGGCAGTTAAAGAATTTTTTTAAATGTCAGAGTAAGGTCTTGAAAACTTGCCTCATTATATATATTTTGATAAATGTTAACTTTTTGGGAGCAGTGGTGCATTCAGTCCATAGACAACCTTTATAAGCAGAAGGTGCCAAGACCAACATTTATGTTGATTATTGACATTTTTATCTGGCTATTTAAAAACTACTACTTGTCTGATACAATTTTAATTGTGCAGAAAATTTAGTGATGTGTATGACTCTTCCCTCTCCACTAAAATTAAGGTTTTACAACCTTGAATAGGAAGAATTAAAAATAAATAAGATTGGAGATATATATGTGTGTGGGTGTGTATGTACACACACACTGATATATATATATGTGCCTATTTTCATCCAGATATGCCCACTCACAGTGCAGTTCATCTTTGAACCTGTTTCAGTAATCATAATAGCTGTTACAATTTATTATCACTGATTGTCAGGCATGGGGTTATGTGTTTTTACCTGAGTCCTCTGAATAACTGTTCTTTAACATGAGTATCTCAGAGGCTCAGAGAAATAAGAAAGCCTTGCATGGACTGGAGAGATGGCCCAGCTGTTAAAAGGTGCTTGCTTTCAAAGCCTGATGGACCAGATTTGATTCCCCAGTTCCCACATAAAGCTAGGTGTACAAAGTGGTGCATGTATCTGGGATTCGTTTGCACAGGCAAGAGGCCCTGGTGTCCACATTCCCTCTCAAATTCCTCCTTTCTATGCTTATATGCAAATTTAAAAAAAAATTTAAGCCTTACAGGTTTGGACGACTTGACCACTCTCTGGCTGCAGTTAGCAAACAACCCACCCTCCTCCCATTGCTTTCCAGTGACATGACATAGAAGTTACTTTCTCATGGCTGGAGTAAAGTACCCCACCAAGTGCATTGTATGTAAGGAAAGGGTTGATTTAGGTTTACACTCTGGAGTGTAACCTTCACTGTGGTAGGCAAAGCATGGAAGGAGCAGACATCCATGCATCAGATCTTCACAGCAGCAGGGAGGAGGTAGATGAAGCAGGTAGAGTGAGCTGACTGGCAGTAGGGGCTGGACTGTGTAAACCTAAGGCCTGTCTCTAGTAACATGCTTCTTCCATCAAAGACTCCACCTCCCAAAGGCTTCGCAAACTTCTTGGACAGTGGCACCAGCTGGAGATTGACTATTCAAACACATGAATCTATGGGGGACATTTTACACTGAAACCACCACACATGAGCATTACTGAGCATCGTGAATACCTTCCAGATGTTTATGCACGTTGATAGTGCTGCTCCTAACCTTGGTCAGATGCTTCTCTGGTGAAGAGTGGTTCACACAAAGACTCATAATTGGTCTAAGTGCTTAGTGTTAGCCTGGTGATGTTGAGCTCTCAGTCCTAAAGGGAGCATTTGTGCCATACCTCCAACACCCAAGGAACATTAAGGAACAAGAGGTCTTCCCCCCCCCCCTCCACCTCCCATTATCTATTTGCAAATAAATAAAAAAAAAATTTTAATGAAGAGGCTGGGGAGGTGACTGAGCAGTTAAAGGCATTTGCTTATGAAACATTATGGTCCAGGTACAATTTCCCAGGACCCATGTAAAGCCAGATGCACAAGGTGGTGCGTGCATCTGGAGTCTGTTTGTAGAAGCTAAAAGACCTAGTGCACCAACTTTGTCTCTCTCTCTCCCAGTTTCCCTTGCTCTCTCTTTATCCTTGCAAATAAATAAAATATTCTCTTCTTTTAAAGAAGTGGTGGTAAGAATGTAAGAGCTGGAGGAATGGAAGGAGTGTTGTAAAATGCTGTCTCCTGTACATGGTGTAACCCTTGTACTCATGAAAAATCAGCAGATAAGACGGTCATCAACCACATCTATCTGCATCTGTTACTGAAATCAGCTCGGTGTCTTTTCCTTTGGAGTGCCTGTTATCATCCTTTCTACTCCTCCATCACGATCATCTCAAACATACTTACCTATTACTATGGAGTGTCCTACAATTGGTTCTTGAGGTCAAACAACTCAAATGAAGGGAAAAATCTTGTAATGTATGTAAAAAGAAACACATTTAATCCAGAGGAAATCAGAGTTCAGATGGTTGTTATGCAAAATGAAACATTTTCCTCTTAGAACTTGGCAGACTTTTGAATCCAGGGGGAGGAGTGTGTGGGTGGGAGAAGAAACCTGAATAAGTTGCTTGGGGAATATGAACAATTGATAAAAATAAGCAGGAATGATGGTCTTGGAGCTCTGAGACTGTGTTTTAAAGACAGCCCAACCTAGTGTGGTGTTCTTTGCAAAAAACAGTTGAATTTTACTGAAAGTGGGGTTTATTTATTTGCCAGTAACAAATTGATATATACATTAAATTTCTTGTGGTTTTGGTTCTGTTTTGTGTATTTAATTGTCTTTGAAAACACTTAATGCATAAGTATGTGAAGTTTTTAACTAGGTAAGTTCAAAATTGGATTTTCATACTTAAGAATTGCAAAAGAAGCCGGTTGTGGTGGCACATGCCTTTAATCCCAGCACTAGGTAGGCAGAGGTAGGAGGATCGCCATGAGTTCTAGGCCACCCTGAAACTGCATAGTGAATTCCAGGTTAGCTTGGGCTTGGCTAGAATGAAACCCTACCTCAAACAAAAAACAAAAAGCAAAAAATAAAAATAAAAAATTGCAATAGGATTCCTAGTAAAATTCTGTTAGAAAAAGGGTCTCTTTCATTAATGCTACCTTCTTAAAACTAGTTTTATATTCATTTAGCAGAAAGCCTGGATAATGACAGTTAATTGATAGTTAATGGCTTCTTGATCAAATAGTATTCAGCACTATTAACATATAGGGAGGTTGGATAGCTGATATTGCTAAAAGCTCAACTTAAAATTCTATTCTTTTTTTTTTTTTGAGGCAAGCCCAACAGACTGGCCTTGTTTATGCAAGACAGAGAGAGAGAAAAAAAATTGACATGCTAGGGCCTCCAGCCACTGCAGTTGGACTTCAGACACACACACCACCTTGCTCGCTTGCATCACTTTGTGTGTCTGGCTTACATGGGACCTGGAATGTCAAACATGGTCCTTATGCTTCAGAGCCAAGCGCCTTAATGGCTAAACCATCTCTCCAGCCCTTTTCTGGTTTTATAAAATGAATTTCTAAGACAAAAAGCATTTGAGCCAGGCATGGTGGTACACAACCTTTAATCCCAGTATGTGGGAGGCAGAGGTAGGAGGATCGCCTTGAGTTTGAGGCCACCCTGAGACTACATAGTTAAATCAAGTCAATCTTGGCCAGAGTGAGATCCTACCTTGAAAAACCAAAAAAAAAAAAAAAAAAAAAAAAAAAAAGGCATTTGAAACATTACCAACCCTCAGGGCAATGCCATGTTTGACAGTGTTGAGAAAGGTCAAGGACAGTGACCAGATCACAAGGTTGTATGAATTATTTTATATGTATATTGTGTGAGTTTAGCACTCCCTTCTTACAATCCCTTCTGCTTCTAATATATCAAATAATGATTCTGTGGACTGTCAGTATAGTGCTTGACGTGTAACTGTAGGAACATGAGTTCAATCCCCAGAACCCGTGTAAAAAGTTGAGCAATGAGGCATGTACTTGAAACCCCAGCACTGTGCAAGCAGAGATAGGAGGATCTCTGGGGCTTTTTGGCCAGTCAGTATTGGCTACTTGTTAGTTCTAAACCAATGAGAGATTGTCTTAAAAAAGGTAGATGGTGCCTGAGAAATTATATCCAAGGTATGTGCACATGCACACACACACACACACACACACACACACACACAGCAATTCCTCTCATAGACCCCATATCATTACTTGAGTATACTTAGATTATTGCTCAGAGAAATCGCATAAGATATGAGAATAATCCCCGGATGGAGATTCACGTTCACCTCCCTTCCAGGAAGCACCATTACCCCAGCATTCTTCATTACTAACATCACGTGCCTGGGCCTGGGGTTTCTGCTGTTGCAGCTACAGAGTTCTTCCCTTAACGACCTGCTCACCTATCTGCCGAGCTCCCCTGAAACCTAAGAGCCACAGCTACGCAACAGCTTCGGGGCATTAGCCTGACCCCTGTGAACTGGCCTGGGCTGTCTAGGGCTAGTTGTTTTCTGCCATGATGATCTTTGACCCTAGATGGTATCCTGTGCTATGTCTCTTCCTCAGCCACTTATTGGTTGTGAAGCCACAGACAGGTTGTAAAATAGTGTCTCATTGCAGGGACCAAATTCCTGACCCAAAGCAGCTTATAGAAGAAAGCATGTTTAGTTTGTGTACAGTTCCAAAGGAAACTTTCATCATGGTGGGGAAGACATAGCAGGGATAGGAAGCTGGTACCACAGGGCAGCCCAGGAAAGAGAACAAGAGAACAGGAAGTGGGGCCAGGCTATAAAACCTCAAGGCCCACCCTCTGGTGACACACTTCCTCCAGCAAGGTTCTACCTCCTAAAGGTTCCACCACTTTCCCAAATAAAGCCACCACCTGGGGATTACTTAATCAAATGCATGGACATATGGAGGCATTTTTCTTTCAACTCACCACAGACACTCACTCAGTTGAGGGAACTTGCATCCATGACTGCCCTAGATAGGAGGCGACACTTCATCCCTGGGAAGAGCGCATGACTGTTCACACTCTGCACAGGAGTCTGCACAGAAGGGGAGATCTTGACACGTAGTCTGGACTGATTTCAATCATTCCTCCGCCACCCTCTCAGCAGCAGCAGCTAATGGGAGTGGCACCTCCTCCACGTGGCTTACCATCTTGGCAAGAATTTTAGGTCACTCTTTCCACCCAGGTGCCAGTGACCAATTAAGCACTTCAGAGCCTGTGATCGGTATGATAAAAGTGTTCATACTGGGAAAGTCTGAAAATGTTTTTTAGTTAGAATGAGATTTCTGGCATGTTTTAACTGTGGTCTTTGGCTATAAATTCCTGAAATGCTGACATAGTTGAATTTATTTTTGTTTTAAGCACAGCCACTAACATTTCCAGGCATGCATATGGACTCGATAAATACTTCTGCTTACTGTATAAATGAGCCGGATGGAGCAGAATGATTTGGAGTTGGGGTGTCACGAGCATTTTTCTTCATTTATCTTGACACTGAGACACACTGGAAATTTTTCTTTGTCATCATAATTTGGGGGGTTCAAAATTGTATTTGGATTTTCCAGATATTGCTGATAACTTTAAATATTATCTGAAGAAAAATGAATTTTCAAGTTCTCAGTTAAGAGAGAAATGATCCATTTTTTTATAGAAAAAAAGTCTTTCTCTAAGGAGTTTTCTGTCAAGCTGGATGCAGTGGCTTCGGGCATGACCTAGCCCTTTGACAAATCAGGAAGGTGTTTTTATTAAAACAGGAACTTAGAAAGGCCAAGCATTATGGAGTATGTAGTGAGAGAGAAGCCATGTGTATTCCCACATCTATAAGCTGGTTTCACTCAAGCAGATCTCCTAGAATAGATTTCATCTCACACACATGCCATATTAATTCTACGTGTCCAGAGAGAAATCACAGTGGACTTTGTGGCAAAGATAGACAGAAAATCATGAGGCTGTCCTCTGTCTCCTTAACTAGAGGCAAATCGCTCTTTTCTCCCCTCTTGTAAGGAGGAGAGAACCCACAGGAGCCGTTTTCTAGAACCACGCACTGTCACCGGCTGGGGCACCACAGTGTTCTTCTGTGGCTTGGCACTCACCTGTCCATCATGCTGAACCAGGGCGCTGCTTGCAACCTGTGGTTTCCAGTTTGGATCTCAGAGTCAAGGGTCGTTTGCCTTCATTGGGGGTGGGGGAATGAAATGTCATGTCCTCTGAATTTTCTGTCCCCTTCCTAAGTGCAGGACACCTCTGACTGCAATCTGCCACACACCCCTCAAGCCATTCAATGCCAGCCATGTCTCACACATTGCCTTCTGAGATACTTGTTCTCAGATGCCAACTATGCATTCGTAGCCATCTAGAGAAGGCATTAGGTTACTTGCACTTCAAAATATGTTAACTAAGGAAAAAGACTAAAACCTCCATTCTTCAGAGCTGCTGTATCTCAGTGAATGTGCTAGATCACAGCCTCCCTGCCAGGCAGGGAGCTCAGTCCCATTAGGACTGTACACTAGAACCTGTGATCATCTGAAGAAAATTTTTTTTTTTTGAGGTAGGGTCTTACTCTAGTCCAGGCTGACCTGGAATTCACTATAAAATGTCAGAGTGGCCTCAAACTCATGGCAATCCTCCTACCTCTGCCTCCCCAGTGCTGGGATTAAAGGTGTGTACCACCACGCCCAGCTGAAAAAACTCTTTAATACACACGTGCTGTTCAAAATATGCCAGGACCTCTGTGGGTTCTGTAGTGAAGTAAGACTTTCAAGGTCATCAGAACAGTACATTGAGCTTCAAATAAATCCATAAAATTCTAGTCTGTGCCTCCAACTATGCTTTTTGTACCATGAGGTTGTTAGATTAAAGCATATTCCTCATAGCTACCCCATTCTTATATTATTTCAAAATAAATTCAGGATCTGCTCCCTACATTTGTACTGTCTTCTGTATTCCCATGTCAGATGCTCTGTGTGTAATCCCATCATAGAGTTTTGATCCTGATTTATTCTTGATCCATCCTTTCATTATGCACAAAATACCATCTGTTCTCTTTTTTAAGCATTAGTGTCTGTTAGGTGATGCCTGGGAGAGTGGCAGGGGCTGGCTCAGATCTGGCCTCGGAGGAAGGAGGCATGAACTTAGCTGGGCCGGAAGTAGGAGAGCTTAGACTGTGGTTCACCTCTGCTGACATATGCTTCAGCTAGCTGGCCCTCGAGGAGTTCCAGAGCAAAAATCAACTGTTGTGAAAAACCTCTCTTCAGACAGAAACACATTTCTGTGAGTAGTCATTGAGGGCTGCTTAGGAAGAGTATGGCCTGGGCTTCATAGCTGGATGGATCCTTTGGGTGCTGTGACTAGAGATACTCCAGTCTCAGAACCCCCCTCTTCCAGCACAGAACACTTCCATAAGGGAGAACTGTACTCCTAGTCCTGTAAGGGGAAGAGACTGGAGAATCACTGGGGCTTACAGAAGATGGCAAGCTCCAGCATCAGGAAGAGGCTTTGTCTCAAGGAAGACATGAAGGTGAGTGACGGAGGAGGACGTCGGCATTCTCCTCCGGCATCTGTGCATGCTACATCAGCACATGCAGCTGTGAACACAATGTACACATGTGCTCGCTCGCTCTCAAAGAATGTATAAACAAGTCCATTCTAAGTTAAGAAACATCATAATGAAAATAAATACGTATTTCTAAGAGTTAAATTCTAGGTGACAATACAGAATTCTTGTGTAACTAGCTGACTTACAGGACAGTCTTTTGTATAAAAAAATTTACCAAATTTCATACTGAGGTAAACTGGCTTGTGCTGGGGAAATGTAAATTTAAACAGCTTGTTATCAGCTGGGATAAAGAACAGGATTAGATAGAAATAAAGAAAATAGAACCAGGTTGACATTTTAATATTTTGGTTTAATATTTTATACATGCTTCCAAAAATAGGTCCTGTACAACAATTCTTATATGCCAGAGTTTTCTTCCTATTTTTATTTTATTTTGAGCTGTTATACATAAATTTTAGCTGGACCAACTCTGGTTGCAAGAACTGATCGAACTTATTCGCAGTTCTGTCAAATTAAATAGCACATATCTATATGTAGGTGTCTGTGTGTATTTTTGTAAAGAAAATTTGGAGTTATTCTCTTTACTGGAAATAAAAATACCCTTAAGTTCACTTGGCAGTCTGGGAAGGGGTTGGGGTGATAACTTAGTCAGGGAAGTTCTTTTCCTTGCAAATGTGAGGACCTGTATTCGATTCCCAGAACCCAAGTAAAAGTGTCAGGGGTGGTGGCACACATTTGTAGTCCTAGCGCTGAGGAGACAGGCAGGAGACCCTGGGCCATGGCCCAGTTTGTCTCATCTAATGAGTGAGCTCCAGGCCAGTGAGAGTCCCAGCCTGAAAGAAGCATGATTCTGAGGATGGCACCTGTGGCTGTCTTCTTGCTTCTCCATGCATGTACATACACATATGCAAACACACACACACACACACACACACACACACACACACACACACACATAACCCGCCTGGCTGCCTCTTGGACCTTGACAGTCTGAGGAAGACTTTGTTACTGGCTATGCAGAGGAGTCCTCATGGCCTGGCCTTTTGGGACTTGCTGAGTATATGCATGGGCTGGCAGAGTTCAAGGATCTGTTTTTGGGTCCTAGCCTGAGGTTGTCCAGTGTGTTTCCTTCATCTCTTTGATCAACTTCCTTATCAGAAAAACAGGAGTACTGAATGGGTTCCGTGTGATAGGGTGACTGTAGGGTTTAAATGCACAGATCCCCAGGGAGGGAGCACATAGAATAGTCTGGGCACTGGGCTCTAAGGAATGGAAGTTGTTTTTATGGCCAGTGCCTAGAAATAGCATGTTTTGTTTCCTAATTTCAAAGTCAGTTTTTGAAATGAAGGCTTATTACCCCATTGAATTCTAAAAATTTTGTCCATGTATAAATAAAATTCTTATAAATTAGGACTTGTAAGTTTCCAAAATAAAATTTTAATTTTTTTGGCAATTCCTGAAATTTATTTGACATTTAAAAATTGTCAAGACACCATCAGGTATTTCAAAATGAGATTAGGTCTGTTGGTTAAATTAGGTGGTTTCTGAATTTTTCTGTAGAGAAGCTTTTTATTTTTAACTATGTTTTCCTGGATCTGGTGTGTGCATGCATGCTTTGTGCATGGGCATGTGTGCATGCACATGGGTTTAGTCAAAAGGCAGTATAGGGCTGGGTAGATGGCTCAGTTAAAGGCACTTGTTTGCAAAGCTACTGGTTCAGGTCTGACTCCTTACTACTCACATGCAGCCAGATGCACAAAGTGGCGCATACGTCTGCAGTTTGAAGTGACAAGAGGCCCTGGCATGACCATGTGCACGTGCACACACACACAGTTTCTCAAATCTCTCAACATGTTTTTTAAAAGGAAGTATAAGGGCTGGAGAGATGCTCAGTGGTTCAGGTGCTTGCAGCAAAGCCTAACAACCTGGGCTTCAATACCCTAGTGCTCATGTAAAGCCAGATGCACAAAGTGGCACATGCATCTGGGGTTCTTTGCAATTTCTAGAAGCCCTGGCACACCCATTCCCCCCCCCCCCGTGTGTGTGTGTGTGTATGTGTGTGTGTCTTTTCTCTGTCTCTTTCTGCTTGCAAATAAATGAGTAAATAAAATTTTTGAAAAGGAAGTATAAAGTATCTGGTTTTGGGTTTAGAAAGGCATTGTTTACAAATCAGTTTCTAAATTTTCTATCTTACTTTTGTTGAGTTTTACTAGCTAGGGCAGAGTTGGGAACACAGGAGCATGGGAGTTCTCGGCCTCCCCTCAGTCCCGCCAGAAGTGACTAACTCCTTCTGGAAGGCCTTGCAGCAGAATGACATTTGAATTGGCTTTGAAGGATGAATTGTTTGCCAGATGGAGAAAGCAGTGAGTGTGGAGTGGGGTTTGCAGACCAGGGAAGTGACATGTGAAAAGTTGGACCTCAGAAAGCCCACGTAGCTCGTTAATGGCCAAAAACTAATGAATGGATCATAAGAAACTACAGCGTAAGAGCAATCCCCAGAAATGTACAGGCGTGTCTTCAGATGGACAGGGTGTGGTGAAGATGATGGGAAAAGATTTGAGACTGAATTGAGAAGGGTGTGTGCATTGAAGGAATTTGTTCCTTGCTTGGAAGGAAGGCTCCCATTTGTATGGTAGAAGGATTTGGGGGTGTACAGCCAGCTGGACAGGTCAGAGAGTAGAGTTGTGTCACACTGCTGACTAGACTCAGATAAGCCTAAGATGAACTGTGTTGAATGGACAAGATATTTAGAGGGTAGAGTTGATTTGCTGGAAAAGAAAGGATTTGAAATAATACCCGTGGGAATATATATGATACAGCATGAGCTTCAGTCTCAGGATAGCCCATGGAATATGGGGTTACATTTTGCAGTGAGTATTTTGGGTTTGGAAGAAATATTTACACATTGCTTTAAAGAAGATTTTATTATCAGATGACCCTGGTGGAATAAATTACACCAAATGAAAGAGTATTACTGTAATATATCCTTTTCTAACCCTAAATTTGGTCATATGTTTTATGAATTCCCAAGAGATCAATATAGTTACAAGTGTATTTCAAAATATTTTTTACTTGAAGAGAGAGAGAAAGAGACTACACATGTCTCAGACAGGAGACAAGATATCTCTATGTAGCCCAGGCTGATCTTCAAATGTATAATCCTCCTGTCTCAGCCTCCCTAGTACTGTGATTACATGTAAGATCTGAAACTTATATTTTTATTTCAGAGAAATTCCTAAGACTTAGGTTGAGAGAGATTTTATATCCTCATCTTACTAAAGGAAACAGATTTAAAAGGATTGAATATCTTGTCCAAAAATTATATAGCTATCAAGAAGGTCTTTGCATTTAAACTCATAGCTTCATATCCCGCAATCCTGCTTGACTGTTGGGATTGTTCTGTTGAAGGTTCAAGGTGGAAAATCAATAGGGTAGCAAAGAGGCCTGGGCTTGAGGGACCATCCTTTAAACTGAAGTGGGGGATAGGAGTGAAGATGGTTTGGTTTTGTCTGTGTGGGAAAGGATGGGTAAGCCTTGAGGTACTGCAGAACAGTCTAGGAGGCAGTTTATTATCAAAAAGATTTCGTTTTGGATTTGACAGAACTATAACCCTTTGTTATAAAATGGGCCATTAACGTTTGGACACTCACTTTTATAATGACTTTAAAGTTGATTGCCAAAACTACCCAAGTCAGCTCTTTGAAGTCTTTTTGTCCCTACATGTAATTATTGCTTCATACCCAAGTATAACATTTCATTTTGCATCCATATGCTTTCTCAGAAAGCTGTCTGGAGAAAATCTTAGGGAGCATTTTTCAAATTATTTACTTTATAAAGAATCATACCCCCAACTCTTGGGGAGTATGTAAGGGTTTCTTTTTTTTTAATTTTTTTAATTATTTTTTTTTGTAAGGGTTTCTTGACCTGAGTGAGGGCCTATGAGAAATAGTGTATTTGAGGCCTCTCATAGGTAGTTCACTTTTTATACAATTTTTTAAAATATTTTTGTTCATTTTTATTTATTTATTTGAGAGTGACAGAGGGAGAGAAAGAAACAGATAGAGAGAGAATGGGTAGGCCAGGGCTTCCAGCCACTGCAAACGAACTCCAGACATGTGCGCCCCCTTGTGCATCTGGCCAACGTGGGTCCTGGGGAATCGAGCCTTGAATTGGGGTCCTTAGGCTTCACAGGCAAGCGCTTAACCGCTAAGCCACCTCTCCAGCCCTTGATATAAATTTGAGTGTGACTTAAACATTCTATGTGGCTCTCATGGTGTATTTCAAATGACTTTTGCTTGGTCTGCTTAAAGGTTTATATTTCAATATTATTAGTCAGTATTGATTGTAATCAGGGTTTCTTAATTTTCTATCATTCCTTTCACAAAATCAATAATATTACCAGGGAGAGGTGATATAGATACATGACTACTTTGAGAGGCAGAAAATGTCAACTAAGCAATAGGAATAAAATACATTCAGAAGTGCATATATGCAGAAGTCACCCATGTCACGTGGGGACCAGTCTGTTCAGGATGAGAGTGGGATGAGCACTTGGGAGATGTGCATTGTGGGCTGAGGGCAGAAGGACCACACATGTCCCAGAATGACAAATTTCCAGTTTGGTTGCACTGTTCGGTCCATGGAAAAGTGTAGCTAGAGACAGGTTTAGCACAGGTGGCTTGTGGTCAGGTCATATAAAACTTGGTAACATCTCATCTCCTACTAGGATCTCCTTCCAGGTCTCCTTGTCAGAGCTACTGTGGCCAGAAACTTTTTCTGGACTCAGGTCCTTGAGGCCAGTGAGACCTGGGCCAGTAAACCGTGTCCATGCTTCTCCCTGGTGGAGTCAACACGTCTTCCCTTCTCTCTACTTCAACGTTTTATTGCCTTAGCTCACTGTAATCTTACTACATGTTGGTTTTTTAAAGTGGTATTTTGATAATAATCTTCAGGTAAGCTTAAAGAAAAGGATATAATTAGCCAAACTTCTTTTAAAGTACCAACAGATTTAAAAATAGGAGACAGCAGCTGTACAAGTATATTCCCGCCTCAGTTTTGGTTTTATCTTGCAGACTTGAGTGCTGGAGCAGTCAATGTATACTTCTGTTGCCATGGCTACCTGCTAGGTGGCAGAATCCCTAGATTGGTATGCTCTCAGAATGTTGCATAGAAAGAAAATTCAAGACCTTTCAAAGAATGAAGTCAATACTATGTTTTATAAAGCAGATGGGTTGTATATTGCTTTAAAATATGAAAATGGCTCTATAGTTATTTCCAAGTTTTAAGTGAAGCCAGGCGTTAAGGCAATATTTAATAGGTTAGAAATCCTGGCATTTAAGTGGTTTCTCCTAGATGGTCTCCATGCCAACAAAACTTAGTACAGGTATTAATATCATATTTGCTGTGAAATATTCATGCCACAAAAATGTCTTTCATCCTTCATGCTACCCTAATAAGTGAAGGCAGGGAAATGCAGCTTGTTCAGGCTATTACACAGGCAGATACTTCAGAATCATTTTAAGAGCTTACTAAAATTGCCATTCTAAGTGAGCTCGAATTGACTAATACCAGGCTGAGTTAAATTCTCAAATTGATGTTTTGTTCATGTAAAAACAAGTATTTCATTTTCTCATTGGGCACTGTTCTGTTTTAGAAAGATTTAAACTCATTCATTGCAGTAGAAAATTGGTATTTTTAAATGGTACCTGTTTTGTAGTATAGTTAATGTTTTGGCTCCATCCCCTAATTTTTCTATTCTTCCCCATTTCATCTTTAAACTGAAATTATGAAATAATACATTTTTGAAAATGTGTTTTTCCCTGGTTAGTTCAGTGGCCACTGTCATATGTGCTTTTTACAGCTTTGCATCCAGATATGACGAATGAGATGTTGCCTGAGAAAGAGCTGCTTCTCCATTGATCAATACCTCTTGAATTTTAATAGGATCAAGTAGCAGTTATTCTGTACTTGTTGGTTAATGTTTAATTTTATTGGCCATTGAGGGGAAAGCACAAAACCATAAATTCCATGATTATTTTAATTTTTCCCATTCTCATTCTTGGGTAAGAATCCATTTGCTGATGAGAATCGCTAATCTCCACCCAGAGAACAGTACACGTCCATTGTGCACAGCTGTTCCGGGAGAAGGTTTGAGCTGGAAGCCATCACTCAGACACCGAGGGGGGCAGAGGGGCACTGAGAGGCAATGAGATGACCCTGTGATGTCTTGTGAGAGAGATGAGAAGTATTGAGGGTTCCTACCAGAGTAGTTTTCACTTGTCCACTTCTACCACTTGAATTACGCTATACATTAGCTTTTGTTTTGTTGCCTTTTGTTAGGACCCTACCCTGTTGTGTCCATATAGTTGATTAAATCTCACAGTAACACCACTGTTTCTGATCACATGACAGCTTGTCTTCTGGTTCTCTCCCGGGGGGGTTGGATTTTCATATGAGCCACAGCTATCATCTGTGACATGGCATCCTCCATCATTTCAAGTCCTGGTTCAAGGTTTGGGCTCTGGATCCTCATGAACTACAGTGAACACTGGCTCTGTGACCTGGGGCAAGTTATCAATGTATGTAGTATCTTCACCTATGAAATGAGGGTGACAGTAAATTCCTATACAACACTGTGAGGATAAATGTGTTGTGTGTATGATCAAATATATACTTGCAACATGGTCTTCTTACATAGCCAGGTTTACCTAGAACTCACTATGAAGGCCAACTGGCCTAGAGCCTGAGATCCTTCTGCCTCGGCCTCCCATGTTCTGTCATTATAGACTACTAGGTGACAAAGAGTTCCATTTTAACTGTACCTTGTGGTGCTGGAAACCAAATCCAGGACCTCATGCTTGCTTAACAAGCACACTAATGCTGAGCTATAACCTCAGCCCCTTCTGTAAGGTGATTTTAACAATCTCAGTGTTCTTTTTACCTAGTGAGCTCTCTAAAAGTTTGCTAAAAGCCATTAAGCCTTGGACTGTATATGATCCATTTATCTTTAATAGGACTATTTTCCTACAAAAACATTTTTTGGCTTGCCTTCATAAAATGTGAGTCAACTAGATCAAATATTATGAATTACAGTGGTCAAAGCTTCAAAACCTGGAGATAGATGACCACTTATAAGGTATAATGTAGTTTAAACATATTATCATAAAAACTATGTCTCAGCACCTATCAGTAATTGGAGAAGCAGTGAGGCTTCTGTTGTTTGCAGAGCTGCCTTTCAATACTTATTGACTCCTTGCTTCTGCCAAAGGGTATGAGGCAAGAGCTGTGCCTTCTTTTTTCCTTATTAAAATTTGGTAGACAAGTTTTCAGTTGCAGACCTAAGTAGACTTGGGTGAAAGCTATCCATGGGCTGAAAGGAAGAGTAGCAGTTATCTTCTTGTTGCTGGGACAAAAAGCCTGACCAGAAGCAGCTGATGGGATGGAAGTTCATTTCAGCTTACAGCTTTGAAGGGAAGGTTCAAAACTGTGGAGAAAGCATGGTACGAACAGGAAGCTGGCCCACATCATCATATATCCACAGGGAGGTAGTAAATAGCCTAGTCCCTAGCACTGGCAAGTGGGACTGCATCATGAAATCTCAAGGCCCATCCCAGTGACACACCTCCTCCACCAAGCTCTACCTCTCAAGGGCAATACCAGCTGGGGATCAAGTATGGGTTTAAAAAATAAATACATATCTGAGCTGGGCGTGGTGGTGTACACCTTTAATCCCAGCACTGGGGAAGCAGAGGTAGGAGAGTAGCTGTCAGTTTGAGGCTACCCTGAGACTACATAGTGAGTTTCAGGTCTGCGTGGGCTACAGTGAGACCCTACCCTACCTCAAAAAACCAAAATGTATATATCTCTATCTCTATCTCTATCTCTATCTCTATCTCTCTCTATCTCTGTCTGGAGTTGTTTATATTTTTAAATTTTATTTTGTGTGTATGTGTGCATGCCTATGCTCAGATGTTCCAGGATCTGTTGCCATTGCAAATAAATCACACTAGGCTTTAAGTGGGTGGCTGGGAGTTAAACCCTGGGCCAGCAGGCCCTGCACACAAGCTCTCTGCCTGATAAACCATCTCCCCAGCCCCTTCATCATGAGCACATGAGGCTATGGGAGACATTTTAATTTCAAACTACCACAGGAAGTTTCTGTCCCATGTGTTCCTGGTTGTTTCTGTGTTGATCCTTTGCAGGGTTGGGTGTGGGAGATCAGAGAGAGGGAGCAGGAGGGACTGAGGAAGGCACAGTGGGAAGGGAGGGATGAGGGGAGGAAGGAGGGAAAAAGGAAAGCCTCTTCCCTTTCTTCAATGAGGCATGAGCATGTATGAAGCCATTGCTTTTTGATTTCTGGTTTACTTTAGCACACATCTTTAGCACTCTCTGGGATTACATATAAAGAGAAGAGAATGGAAAGAAAAAATCTGTTCATAAATCTCAATAAAGAAAAAAACTAGACTTCCGGTTAAGATGGTGGCGTAGGTACCACGCCAAAGCTGCCTAGGGGGGAAAAAGACCAAAAAAACTCAGCAAAATACACACTTTTACTAAAAAGTGAGGTGTATAGGAAATTGAGGCGGCAGCGGAGAAGTAGAAGAGTTATAGAGCATCCAGAGCCTGCACAGGCGGGAAAAGCGGCTCCAGCAGCTCGGCCAACCGCCGCAGCCGCGGCGCAGCAGAAAGCCACCAGACTCTCGGCTCGAGCCGCAGGAAAAGCCAGGTGCGGGATTTTTCCCTCACACCGTGCTCTCCACAACTCGGGAAACATGAGGGGAGAGCGGCAGCGAGCAGCAGAGGAGAAGACCGCGAGGTAGAAGAACATGTGGAGCAGCGAGACAACCAGAGCAGCCGCGGCTCCCTCCCCTCCCCCAACGCCTGAACCCAGCTCCAGCGAACACAGCAGCGGCCCGGGACCTGGCCACGCCAACTTGGGCTGACAGCGGGACCCAAGCAGGTGCAGAGTTCGGCAGCAACTTCAGCGGCTCCAGCACCGGTACCAGCGGCCCCAGCAGCAGCGGACCCAGGAGCGGCAGCGGCGGCAGATCCCGCAGCAGCGGCTTCGGGGGGAGCAGCGGCGGTGGACACGGCAGCGGCAGCTTCAGCAGCAGTGGTGGCTCCGGTGGTGGCAGCTACGGCAGCAGCAGAGGCAGCAGCAGCGGCTCGGTTTGCCCCGTAGGAAAAGCAAGTGCCCAGCTCCAGAAATCAGAACAGCAGCCCGACGACCCAGGCAGCAACTTGACTGAGACCAAAATCACCCAAGGTAACTGGGATTGCACCAGGGAAGGGTCTCACTTGGTCACAAGCTGACTTGGATCCCTCAACAGACCAGAAATCTAAACCTCTTTGTTGATAGAGGATCTGGTTATTATAATAACTACTCTTGCATACATACTTGGGGCTGTTTTTGATTGAATGTGTAGTGTTTAGTTAAATTTTAGAATCTACCTGTATTTTATTCCACTCAGCCTGCTTGAATACTCCTATAGCAGGGAAACTCAACCCCTAAGAACATCTTTGTAGATACTCTGAGAGTCTTAAGAGCCACACCTAATACCTTAAGGTCCTACCCTGAAAATATATTACATCAAATCAATTGATACAGCTAAGAATACACAGCTAGCTAGAAAATCCAAGCTTTAACTTAATCCAAAATGCAAAAATATATACATTATAACACAAGAAACACTAAAAAGCAAGACGATATAAATCCACCTAAAAGTATTAATGCATCAGAAATGTCCTCCAGTGAGAAAGAGTTAGAGGAAATGCCTGAGAAAGAGTTCAAAAGAATAATTATAAATATGTTCAAAGAGGTCAAAGAACACATGAAAACAATCAAAGAAGAAATCAAAGAGGAAATCAAAGAGGAAATCAAAGGAATCAAAGAAGAGGCAGGACACCAATTTAATGAAATAAAGAAGGCAATACAAGACATAAATAGGGAAATAGAAATAATAAAGAAAAACCAGTCAGAATTACTAGCAATGAAGAACACAGTTAATGAAATAAAAAACTCTGTAGAAAATCTCACCAGTAGGATGGATGAGGGAGAGGACAGAATATCTAAGCTAGAAGACCAGGTGGCAGACCTAATGCAGTCCAACAAAGAGAAAGACAAACTTATAGAAAAGTATGAGTGGGAATTTCAAGATATTCGGGACACTATGAAAAGATCCAATATAAGAATTCAGGGCATAGTAGAAGGAGAAGAACTCCACTCCAGAGGCATAGTAGGCATCTTCAACAAAATCATAGAGGAAAATTTCCCCCAAATTGGGAAAGAGGTGCCAATACAGTTACAGGAAGCCTTTAGAACCCCAGCCAGACAAAACCCAGAAAGAACCTCTCCTCGCCATATTATAATCAAACTTCCAAACACACAAACCAAAGAAAAAATATTGAAAGCAGTTAGAGAGAAAAATCAAGTTACCTACAAAAGCAAGCCCATCAGGATTACAGCAGATTATTCAACACAAAGTTTTAAAGCCAGAAGGGCTTGGAGTGTTATATTCCAAGTTCTGAAAGATAACAACTGTCAACCAAGGTTACTTTATTCTGCAAAGTTATCCATTCAAATAGATGGAGAAATAAAGACATTCCATGACAAAAGCAGGTTAAAGGAGTATTTGAAGACAAAACCAGCTCTACAGAAAATACTTGATAGAATCCTCCATGCTGAACAAAAGGAAAAGCACACATATAAGGAACCTAGAAAAAACAAGCTATACTCAAATACCAGTTAACAGAAGAGAGCACAGGTCGAACCAGTAACACACACACACACACACACACACACACAAAAATGGCAAACATAAATACACACCTTTCAATAATATCTCTTAATATCAACGGTCTCAATGCCCCAACAAAAAGACATAGGTTTGCAGACTGGGTTAAAAAGCAGGATCCTACAATTTGTTGTCTCCAAGAAACTCACCTTTCTACAAAGGATAGACATTATCTTAGGGTGAAAGGTTGGAAGACGGTGTTTCAAGCAAATGGGCCTAGAAAACAAGCAGGGGTTACTATCCTAATATCAGACAGGGTAGACTTTAGTCCGACGTTAGTCAAGAAAGATAAGGAAGGTCACTTTATATTGATTAAGGGCACACTCCAACAGGAGAACATTACAATCCTAAACATATTTGCACCTAACATGGGGGCTCCCAAATTCGTCAAACAAACACTATTAGAACTAAGGTCACAGATAACACCAAACACAGTGGTGGTGGGTGACTTTAACACCCCACTCTCATCAATTGACAGGTCATCCAGGGAAAGAATAAACAGAGAGGCATCTGGACTAAATGAGGTCATAGAAGGAATGGACCTAACAGATATATACAGGACATTTCATCCAAAGGCTGCAGAATATACATTCTTTTCAGCAGCACATGGAACATTCTCTAAGATAGACCATATATTAGAACACAAAGTAAATCTTAACAAATTCAGGAAAATTGAAATAATTCCTTGCATTCTATCTGACCACAATGGAATTAAACTACAAATCAGTAGCAAGAAAGGCTATAGAGCATACACAAAATCATGGAAACTAAACAATACACTACTAAATGATGAGTGGGTCAATGAAGAAATCAAAAAGGAAATCAAAAAATTTATAGAGTCAAATGATAATGAGAACACAACATGCCAAAATCTCTGGGACACAATGAAGGCAGTTCTAAGAGGTAAATTTATAGCCTTAAGTGCCTATATTAAGAAATTAGAAAGGTCACAAGTAAACGACCTAATGCTTCGCCTTAAAGCCTTGGAAAAAGAAGAACAAGGCAAACCAAAAATTAGTAGATGGGAAGAAATAATAAAGATTAGGGCAGAAATTAATGAAATAGAAACAAAAAGAACAATCCAAAGAATTAATGAAACAAAGAGTTGGTTCTTTGAAAGGATAAACAAGATTGATAAACCCTTAGCAAATCTGACCAAAAGAAAGAGAGAAGAGACACAAATTAATAAAATCAGAGATGAACAAGGTAACATCACAACAGATTCCAGAGAAATTCAAAAAATCATAGGGACATACTATAAAAGCATATACTCCACAAAGTATGAAAATCTGAAAGAAATGGATGATTTCCTTGATCTATATGACCTACTTAAATTAAATCAAAATGAGATTAATCACTTAAATAGACCTATAACAAACATGGAGATCCGAACAGTTATCAATAATCTCCCAACTAAAAAAAGCCCAGGCCCGGATGGATTCACTGCTGAATTTTACCAGACTTTTAAGGAAGAGCTAACACCATTGCTTCTTAAGCTTTTCCAGGAAATAGAAAAAGAAGGAATTCTACCAAACTCCTTCTATGAGGCCAGCATCACCCTGATACCAAAACCAGGCAAAGATAGAACAAAAAAAGAAAATTACAGACCAATCTCCCTCATGAACATAGATGCAAAAATTCTCAACAAAATATTGGCAAACAGAATACAAGAGTATATCAGAAAGATCATTCACCCTGACCAAGTAGGCTTTATCCCAGAGATGCAGGGATGGTTCAACATATGCAAATCTATAAATGTAATACATTACATAAACGGGTTGAAGGACAAAAATCACATGATCATCTCATTAGATGCAGAGAAAGCATTTGACAAAATCCAACATCCCTTCATGATTAAAGTCCTACAGAGACTGGGAATAGAAGGAACATATCTCAATATAATAAAGGCTATTTATGACAAGCCTACAGCCAACATATTACTAAATGGGGAAAAACTGGAAGCTTTTCCACTAAAATCAGGAACAAGACAAGGGTGTCCACTGTCCCCACTTCTATTTAATATAGTTTTGGAAGTCTTAGCCATAGCAATAAGGCAAGAGACACACATAAAAGGGATATAAATTGGAAAGGAAGAGATCAAGTTATCATTATTTGCAGATGACATGATTCTGTACATAACGGACCCTAGAGACTGTACTAGCAAGCTGTTAGAGCTGATCAAAACCTACAGCAATGTAGCAGGATACAAAATAAATACACAGAAATCAGTAGCCTTCATATATGCTAACAACAAACACACAGAGGATGAAATCAGAGAATCACTCCCATTCACAATTGCATCAAAAAAAATAAAATACCTTGGAATAAACCTAACCCAGGAAGTAAAGAATCTATACAATGAGAACTTTAAAACACTCAAGCGAGAAATTGCAGAAGACACTAGAAAGTGGAGAAACATCCCTTGTTCCTGGCTTGGAAGAATCAATATCGTGAAAATGGCAATCTTACCTAAAGCAATCTACACATTTAATGCAATCCCTATCAAAATTCCAAAGGCTTTCTTCATGGAAATAGAAAAAACAATCCAAAAATTCATTTGGAATCACAAAAAACCTCGAATATCTAAAATAATACTGAGCAACAAAAAAGAGGCTGGTGGTATCACCATACCTGATTTTAACCTATACTACAGAGCCATAGTAACAAAAACAGCATGGTACTGGCACAAAAACAGACATGTAGATCAGTGGAACAGAATAGAGGACCCAGATGTAAGCCCAAGTAGCTATAGCCACCTGATATTCGATAAAAATGCCAAAAATACTCATTGGAGAAGAGACAGCCTCTTCAGCAAATGGTGTTTTGAAAACTGGATAAATATCTGCAGAAGGATGAAAATAGATTCTTTTCTCTCGCCATGCACAAGAATTAAGTCCAAATGGATTAAAGACCTTAACATCAGACCGGAAACTTTGAAACTGCTAGAGGAAAAAGTAGGGGAAACCCTTCAACATATTGGTCTTGGCAAAGACTTTCTGAATACAACCCCAATTGCTCAGGCAATAAAACCACAGATTAACCACTGGGACCTAATGAAATTACAAAGATTTTGCACCGCAAAGGACACAGTGAAAAAAGCAAAGAGGCAACCTACAGAATGGGAAAAAATCTTCGCCAGCTATATATCTGATAGAGGATTAATATCTAGGATATACAAAGAACTCAAAAAGTTAACTAATAAGGAATCAAACAAGCCAATCAAAAAATGGGCTAAGGAGCTAAATAGAGAGTTCTCAAAGGAAGAAATACGAATGGCATATAAGCACCTAAAAAAATGTTCTACGTCACTAGTCATCAGGGAAATGCAGATTAAAACTACATTGAGATTCCGTCTCACTCCTGTCAGATTGGCCACCATCATGAAAACAAATGATCATAAATGTTGGCGGGGATGTGGAAAAAAAGAAACCCTTCTGCACTGCTGGTGGGAATGCAATCTGGTCCAGCCATTGTGGAAAACAGTGTGGAGGTTCCTAAAGCAGCTAGAGATTGATCTACCATATGACCCAGCTATAGCGCTCCTAGGCATATATCCAAAGGACTCATCTCATTTCCTTAGAAGTACATGCTCAACCATGTTTATTGCTGCTCAATTTATAATAGCTGGGAAATGGAACCAGCCTAGATGTCCCTCAACAGATGAGTGGATAATGAAGATGTGGTACATTTATACAATGGAGTTCTACTCAGCGGTAAAGAAAAATGAAGTTACGAAATTTGTAGAAAAATGGATGGACCTGGAAAGTATTATACTAAGTCAGGTAACCCAGACCCAGAAAGCCAAGCGCCACATGTTCTCTCTCATATGTGGATCCTAGCTACAGATGACTGGGCTTCTGCGTGAGAATGAAAATACTTAGTAGCAGAGGCCAGTAAGTTGAAAAGGAGACATAAAGGGTGGAGAAAGGAAGGGAGGAGGATATTTAATAGGTTGATATTGTATATATGTAATTACAATGATTGTAATGGGGAGGTAATATGATGGAGAATGGAATTTCAAACGGGAAACTGTAGGGGGGTGGGGAGGGAGGGAATTACCATGGGATATATTTTATAATCATGGAAAATGTTAATAAAAATTAAAAAAAAGAATTAAAATGAACAAAAAAGAAAAAAACTTATTCACTTGATATGCTAAGAGAGGAGCAAAATATTTCATTCTTTTAGAGAAGCGAGTGCCAGCAACAATAACTGTTATTCCTGCCACAGAGCAGTGCTTCAGAGGGTGATGTTCGGCTCTTGGCCGTCTCTTCCCCCTCCATTTCCAAAGGCCATTATCTCTAGCAGCAGAAATTATGTGATTTATCCTTACTCATGTCACTTGCTGAGCTTCACAGGACCACACAGTGTGGCTGGGGGCTAGTGGCTAGGTCTTCCTTTCTCTGGCTGTGACCTCAAAGGAAATCTTCTTACTTAAAAATCAGAAACTGAAGTTTTTCTTTTCTTTTTTTTTTTTTTTCTTCCCTACTAAAGCCCTTGGGAGGCTGTGGACAATGTAACTCCAACCTTGAGGAGCAAAAGTAAACTTGCATTTGATAAAGTCAGAATAGGAATTATCTATGTTGCCCTCAGGTCATCAAAGGTCAAAGAAACAATGGCACTTTGCACTTCTTCCTCATGGAGGCTTCAACCTGGAAACTCTCCATAGCCTTTCAAAACCACCCACCAGGAAGGACATGAGGCATCCATTCCTCCGTGAGGATTATGGGGTGCTGAGGGTCAGGGAGACATTTTCTTTAGTGGTGTAGCCATTGGTAAGTTGTATATGCTCTTATTAATAATACCCCCACCTACGCTTACGCAAGCAAGCAACCCTAATTAAACTTGGTGGAAACCCCCCCCCCCACACACACCATCAATATAGAGAATGACAGCTTAGAAAAGTGGGTTCAGCAGGATGGGGTAAGGTAAAAAGAGAAGGTAATGGGAGGTGATTATGATTAAAATGTATTTTATATACATAAAAGTTGTTAATAAATAAATAAAAACCTCTTGAACTACGGATATGGCTCATTGGTTAAAGGCACTTGCATACAAAGCTTGAAGGCCTGGACTTGATTCCCCAGTCCACACATAAATCCAGATGCAGAACATGGCGTGCACCTGTAACTCATTTATAGTGGGAAGGGCCCTGATGTGTGTTCTCTCCCTCCCTCTCTCTGCCTCTCTCCCACCTTCAAATAAACAAATATTTAAAATTAAAACAACAGAACAACAAACTTTGTACCACCTGGGGATCAAGTGTTCAAATACAAGAGCCTACAGGGGATTTTAATTTTATAATTAAAGCTAGCAACCAGCGTCCAGGGAGGTCATCTAATTTCGGAAATAAAAATGGCAGTACAAATAATATTAATTTTAAAAAATGGGGCTGGAGAGATGGCTCAGTGGTTAAGGCACTTGCTTGCAATGCTTGACTGCCTGGGATTGATTCCTCAGTATCCACATGAAGCCAGATGCACAAAGTGGCACAGGCATCTGGCATTTGTTTGCTGCAAGAGGCCCTAGTGCCCCCATTCGTTCATCGCCCCCACCACTCCCTTGCAAATAAATAAATAAATAATAGCACATTTAGTAAGAAAAAGAAACGATCAGCTCCTCAACATCCCTCTTGTGTGTATCTCTGTACTGAAAAGAAAGAGGTGGAAATAAACCTGATGTTGATCAACTTAGAGAAGAAAAAAAAGGCAAGGCCAGGGAGCTTTAATACGGCAATGACTAGTAGAGGCAGCCTTGTCTTCCCCCGTGGCCAGTGTTCCTGCGCTCCGCCTGCAGGATGTGTGGAGCTCTCATCTGTATCTTTCAACTTAGGTTGCTTTCTTAAAGTCTTTAAATTGGCAACATCCATCCATACATACAGACAATAGACCATGATTGTGGTCCCCTCCCACTACCCTTCTTTTCCCCCTCTTCTATGCCCCCCCCCCCCGTCCTTTCTCTACAACTGCTCCCTCTAATTTGTATATGTACAAAATCTCTTTTGACCATACTCTCCTCACCACCCTCTTCTTTTTCCCCCATACCCATACTTCTTCCCTTCCTTCAGCTAGTCCCTCTACTATTTTCAGTTGATTATGAATTTTATTTAAGATCTGATCAGGTGCTGGTCATATTCTCATTAGTTCATAGTTTCTTCAGTCCTCTCTTCCCAACCCCGATCCTCTGACGTCCCTCCTTAGTGGGGTTATTGTTGTCCCCCATGAGGTCATCAGTGTACCAGCCAGTCTCGGGGTGTGTGTGTGTGGGGGGGGGGGGTGACAGGATGTTGACTCTTACGATCTTCCTGATCCCTGTTCCATAATGTTCCCTGAACCTTCAAGTTACACTTAAGACTGCTTTAGTGGAAAGCACTCTGCAGTCTCTTGATTTCTGCTTTGAGGTGTTTTGAGTGTTCTCAATGTCTTTTTAAAAATATATAACCGTTTCCAGTTGTTTGTTCTGCCGCTTTGATTAGTGATTAGAAAGCTACACTTCACAGGCCAAGTCTGGCCGAGTCCCTGATTTTCTGTTCTGTGGATTTGTCTGTGGTATGTGGAGAGGCAGAGCTGAGTAGCTGAACCCTGAAACTCTTATTATCTTTTACAGGAAAAAAAAAAATGCAACAACTAGATAGGCAAGGCATGTAATGCCATACTAGGTGCTGTGCATTCAAAACTTAAGTAGGAGCTGGGCAGTCGGGGGGCAGTGGTCGGAGGAACACTATGAGTTCAAGGCTACCCTGAGACTATATAGTGAAGTACACGTCAGCCTGGGATGGAGTAAAACCATGCTTTGAAAACAACAACAACAAAAATACCCTAACCACAAGGTTCATAGCTTATAATAGGGTTGAATACAAACATTTCAATGTTTAAGTGATCATATGTGTCATATTTATAGTCATCTGTTTTCTCAAATGGAATGACCTTTTAAATATTTTATTTTTTTGGAGAGAGAAAGAGGCAGATAGAGAGAATGGGCACACCAGGGCCTCCAGCCACTGCAAATGAATTGCAGACACCTGTGCCACTTTGTGCTTCTGGCTTATGCCAGTACTGGGGGATCCGATCTTGGTCCTTAGTCTTCACAGGCCCTGGGGTGACTTTTAATACTTGTCCACCCCCACATGAGCTCGTTGAGCTAGAGTCACTAGATACAGAGTTAGGAAAGGTGACTTTTTAACAGTCAGGGAAATTTACTGATGGAGGTATTCCAGAAGAGACAAGAATTTACAAACATTTGCCTCTGACCTCATGGACTAATAGCCATTAAACTGAATTTTATGAGGGCTCTTTCAGAGCATTCATTCCAAGGGTGGAAGCTTATTTTTCATGATTTCTTCTTTATGTCCACAGAATGCTGTGGGTCTCCAAGCTGACCAGTGAACTTAGGAAGAACATAATGGTTCTTGAGGTAATCGTCCTGAGTTCCTGTTGGTTTTCTGTTACATTCTATTTAGAATTAAGAAGTATGTCCTCCACTGGCAGCCAAAACTACTTCCAACATGCATTAGTATAATTTGAAAATCATACAGTTATTATGTCTATGGAAATTCCAACAAAACCTTCTGTCCAGTCCACTGTCTCCCCCATGGATTCCAAATATACAATAGAAGCAAGCAACAGTGGGATCAAAGTTCACCATGTGTTCTATCACATCTAATAACTCACCCACGAGAACAGTCTAGTTCTTGTTGCTGTAGCAGGATGCCCGATACTGGGTAGTTTGCAAACAGTAGAAGTTACTTGGTTCATGGTTCTGCAGAGGAGAAATCATGGTAAGGACACTGACATCTCCTTGGCATCTGTTGAGAGTTGCTGTGATGTCACATGTCAAGCCAGAACAAACATGTTAGCTCTGGTCTCTTGGCCTCTTTTTGAAAAGCTATCAGTTCCACTATGGTGGTACCATTCTAATAATTTTTATCTAATCCCAATTACCTCACAATGACTTCCTACACAGGAATTTGGGTATTACATTTCTAGCACATGAAATTGGAGGGGCATGTTCACCACAGTATGTACTTAACTGAATATAACTGTTCCAATGTGGATTTTATAGAGCATTTCCCCAATTGTAATGCTTGTATGTGGGATATCTATTTCAATATGTTTTAAAATACTCATGATGGAACTAGAACAATGATTAGGATAAAAGTCCTTTATAGAATCACCAGGGCCAGGCGTGGTGGCACATGCCTTTAATCCCAGCACTCAGGAGGCAGAGATAGGAGCACCATCATTAGTTTGAGGCCAACCTGAGACTAGATAGTGAATTCCAGATCAGCCTGGGCTAGAGTGAGACCCTACCTCGGAAAACCAAAATAAATAAAAAAAAAAAACAGAATCTCCAGGCACTAAGCTTATACAGAAGGGATCACAAACTAAAATTTCAAGAAGCCAGACATACAATATTTAAGATTTTGGATTTTCACAATTTTTTCTGCATATTAACTCAAGTTTGAAAAAAAGAAAACAAGGTAGACCCCCAAACCTAGGGTCTCAGCTGAATTTCATTATCAGCTAAAAACCTGAGAGGCAGAGCTGTTCTATACTGGAATCTGCAGTTACTCTTACTCTTGCTGAAGCCACACGTATTTCCTAACACGA
This sequence comes from Jaculus jaculus, assembly GCF_020740685.1. Lineage (NCBI taxonomy): Eukaryota > Metazoa > Chordata > Mammalia > Rodentia > Dipodidae > Jaculus > Jaculus jaculus. The sequence continues at coordinate 2,994,183 of NC_059119.1, forward strand.
AGGGTTCTCATTAGATATAGCAGATTGTAGTTCACGTGTCCTTCCTGTGGCTTGAAGGTGGCCGCCCACTGATGAATGCTGTGTGTGGCCAGGGACCCAGGTCCTTGCTCTAGAGAGAGCTGCGCTGGCTTTTTCTGTGCTTTCACAAGTGGTCCCCAAAACTGCATCTAAGAGGAATCGCAAAAGTTAAAGGGTTACATGAGGTCCACTGTTCCTCCTCCCCAGTGTCTCAAAATTATCTGATCACTATTTTAAAAAAATTAATGTTCTCTCTGTGAGAGTGGGGGGGGGGGGATGGGGGGTGCCTGCCTCTTCTCACTGCAAATGAACACCAGACACTAGCTCATGTGGGTAGCTTACAAACTGAATCTGGGTTGACAGACTTGGCAAGCAATCATCTTAAACCACTGAGCAAACTTCCGTACTTATTTTTTATTTGATTTTATCATTCTTGTTTTACTTTTGATGAGTTTTTATATATGTGAGTTCAAGTTCTATTTTATTTGCATTGTATGACTCAATTTTTGCCCAGCATCAGTTCCTAGTTTGCTCTTTTTTTTACAGATTTATGTGATGTCTCTTGTCAACCAAGTTGGAACACATGCACACTCAGGCACACACAGGCATATACACATAAACACACACATGCAAATACTTTTTCCCATTCCTCTTATTTTTCCAAAATTTCTTTTCTTTTCCATTTGTCTCTTAGACTTTACATCACATCTTAACAAATGTAGACAGAAACTTCTTTGGCTCAGCTTTTTCTTCTGCCTTCTGTTTCCCTTTATCCTGTTTTATTTTTCTCTCCTTAAAATTGACAGCCCAGTAGTGGATGGTGTATCTTATGTCCACTATGCAAGAAAACTTAATGTCTGTATTTCTTTTCCATCCATGGCCAATTTTGAGTACCCAGATTCTGACAATAGCAGCGTGAGCCAGCAATGGGGAAATCAGACTAGGCTGATCACAGAAGCTTTGGTCTCCTTGTTACTTAATTTCTTTTTTCACTACAAGGCTGAGCAGTGTTTACTTACAGCTTTAACACAGTTCCATATAATACTGCCTTTACTATCTCCTCAGACCCCTTGTCAAACCAAAGATGGTGTATCAGGATTTGGGGTGAATGTCTTTGAGAGGATGTATTTTGTCACGGCAAGTAAAAGACTGATTTGTATTCAAATGAATAGTACTTGAAGGACAGTAAATCTAAAATTCCAACTGGGTAATCCAAGAGCTAAAAACCTGTGGGTCTGCAAAAGCCACTGGGGATTAGCATAGGTTTGGTGGCACATTAAGAACACATGCAGCTGTTTCCTGTGGGAGTGAAACCTAAGGTCTCAGATCTTCATTTCTCCACAGCTTGCCAAGGGCTGGCACCTTCTCAGTACATACCCCACATGGCAGGGGTCAGTAGGAATGGCTCAGGCTAGGGTGGGTGGTCTTCCTTCCCCTGGGAGTCTAGGGGTGAGAATCTTCTTTCTATTGGCGTCCTGGACTGTGTAGTCTTGGGAACAAGTGTGTGTGTGTATGCACATGCATGCATGCAAGCAAAACATCCAGTTTAAGCTCTGATTTCTAAACTGAAAGAGGCCTGAAAGGTACTTTAAATGTACAGACACTTGTCTTGTCCTGTCTTCCTCGCCCTTGCTCCCTGGCCTTGTGCAGAGCAAGACTGAAAGCCAGTCTCTTGTAGAGGAGGGCTATAGTGTCTAATCCCAGATGGGTCATAGTATGCATGGCAAGCAGTTACATCTGCTTTCTCTTAAAGGCCCCCACTGAGTGGAAGCCTGGCTCTGAGACTTTGCAGAAGCCACTATGTCCGGATCACCTTGGGCTTTCCCTGCTCCCATTTGCATGGAGTTGTTTTGGACTTGGTGATGGTTTCATTTAAACCAAGTGCAAGTGGAAGAAGTTGACAGACACCACTGTGGGAGCCCGAAGAACTCTGGCATCTTTGACTCCAGCTGTCAGCCTCCTGGATACCTTTGCTCGCATCTGCCCGACTCTGCCTCCTGCTCTATATATTTATTTATTGACAACTTCTATACTTACAGACAACAAACCATATTTCCCTCCCCTCTCCCATTTTACCCTTCATAACTCTGTTCTCCATCATACCCCTCCCTCTCTCCATTAGTCTCTCTTTTAATTTGATGTCATCATCTTTTTCTCCTACTGTAAGGGTCTTGTGTAGGTATTGCTAGGCACTGCAAGGTCTTGGATATCAAGGCCAAGTTCTGTCCAGACAGTTGTATGTAAGGAGTGGTACCCTTCCTTTAGCTCTTACATTCTTTCCGCCACCTCTTCCACAATGGACCCTGAGCCTTGGAGGGTGTGATAGAGATATTTCAGTGCTGGACACTTCTTCGCCCCTTCTCAGCATGATGTTGCCTTTTGGGTCATCCCAGTGGTCATTGCTATCTGAAAAGAGAAGCTTCTCTAATCAGAAGTGAGAGTAGTATTAATATGAGTATGAACATTAAGTATAGTGCTTCCATGGCAATTTGATGAGAGTAATATATGCATTTATCCAGACAAGAACAGGCTTTATACCCCTAAGGCTCATGACCTCCCCTGCCATAGGCTTGTGATTAGGTTTTCAGTACCAGGCTTGTATTCCCTGCATAGAGTGGGCCTTCAGTTCAATTAGAGAGCAGTTGGTTTCCCCCAGAGCAGTCATGCCACTATTGCACTCATTTGGCCTGTCTGGCAAAAATTGAGGCATCTAGTGTCCACTGTTTTCACCTCTGATGACTTCTGTCTCCCATAAGACTGCGTACAGTGCAACTTTTTCCAGCTTTCAGTTGGCTGGGCCACAGGGAGAAGGTTTTTTCCCTAGCACCAGCTTGATCTCTCAGTGACTTTGCCACTCAGGCATGTGAAGTCTTCAGCAATAGGGTCTTACCATCTATTCCTGGTGGGAAGCCAAGGGCTTTGGCAATGGCCTATGATGTTTTGGGGGCATCAGGGACCTCCCTGGCCAACGACTCACTGGAAGGTATCCCATCCCTGGCACTGAAATTTTCTAGTAACAATCTATGGCTTCTTAGTGTGCCATTATTCAAGAAAGTAGATTTTCATATGTTTTATTCAGAATATCTTGAGTTTTGATTGACCCTCTCCCCCACCCTTTTTTGTTTTTTATACAATCTCTTCCTCCTGACCTTGCTTAGGCCTTTCCCTTCCCTGTAATCTGTTCTTCTACTTACATATATACAATACCATCCCCTTAATATCTTCCCTCTCCTCCCTCCCTTATAGCATTTTTCTAGCTTATGGGCCTGTGCTACTAATTTCTAACTCCAGCTCACACATAAGTCTACATTTGTAGCTAGGATCCACATATGGAACATGTGGCGTTTGGCTTTCTGGGCCTGGTAGTATAATCCTTTCCAGATATATCCATTTCCCTGTAAGTTTCATAATTTCATTTTTTTTTTTTACTGCTGAGTAGAACTCCATTGTGTAGATGTACCACATCTTTATTATCCATTCATCTGTGGATGGACATCTAGGCTGATTCCATTTCCTAGCTATTGTGAATAAAGTAGCAATAAACATGGTTGTGCAATTATCTCTAAGGTAGTGAGAAGAGTCATTAGAATATATGCCTACGAGTACTATTGCTGGATCATATGGCAAATCTATTTTTAGCTTCTCAAGAACCTCCACACTGATTTCCACAGTGGCTGTACCAGATTGCATTTCCACCAGCAGTATATAAGGGTTCCCCTTTTACCACATTCTTGCCGTTTGTTTTCTTGATGGTAGCCATTCTGACAGGAATGAGATGGAATTTCAGTGTAGTTTTAATTTGCATTTCCCTCATGGCTAAGGATGTAGAACACTTTTTTAGATGTTCATATGCAATCTGTTTTTCTTCTGATAAGAACTCTATTTAGTTCCACAGCCATTTTTTTGCTTGTCTTGCTCGATTTCTTATTTTGTTTTCCTGAGTTCTTTGTATATTCTGGATGTTAGTCCTCCATCAGATGTGTGGCTGGCAAAGATTCTCTCCCATCCTGTAGGTTGTCTCTGTTTATTCAGTGTCCTTTGCTGTACAAAGGGTTTGTGATCTCATGAGATCCTAGTAGCTGATTAGTGGTTTTATTTTCTGAGAAATTGGGTTCCTGATCTTCTTCAAAATTGTTCTTTATCAGACATGGTGGCTCAGACCTATAATCCCAGCAATCAAGACGCTGAGGCAGCTGGATCATTGTGAGTTTGAGGCCAGCTTGGGCTAACAGAGTTCTAGGTCAGCCTGGTCTAGAGTGAGACCTGGCCTCAATTTATTTTTTCCTTTGGTGTGTTAAAATGATGTTTTGGAAGTGAATTTAAATGAGGTTTGGAGAAATTATTTCCCACAGCTCTTGAGCCAGAGTGACGCCCACACAGTCAGTAGTTGGAGCCTCCAGCACCAGCCGCTCTCCCTCCTCCAGCACCCGAGAGACAGTCCGTGTGTGGACCTTTCCCACTACCTGGCGACGAGCCCCTGTGCAGACAGGCTCCTTTCCGTGAAAGCTTCTGCCACCCACCGCTTCTGGGCTCACCAGCGCTCTGAGTCTGTCTCCCACCCAGCACTCCTGCCCTCTGCCCTCTCTGCTGCCCCTAATGCTACTTTACACCTTCATTTCATCTTAACCTTTGTACCGGAGCACTCAGCACATACACTTGCATATGCTATACACACACACACACACACACACACCCACACACACACACACCCATACTTTGTACCTGAGCACTCAGCACATACACTTGCATATGCTGTACACACACACACACACACACACACACACACCCATACTATACACATGCACAAATAGTATTGTCATCACACCTCTGCTTGTTCCATTCTCACTGTCTTAAAGTTTATTTTTTAATCTTCTTACTCACTTTAAAAATATTTCCTTTTCTAAGATGACTATTCCAGCATCAAGATTGATTTTTTTTTTTTGCATGCATGTCTATTTGTATACATGTGAACACTTGTAGATTTGTATGTGGTATGTGTCTTCCTCCATCATTGTTCATGTTCTTTTCTGGGAAAGGTCACTCACTAAACCTTGAGCTTGCTGATTTGGCTAGACTAGCTGCCACCAAGCTCCAGGAATTCTCCTGTCTCTACTTCCCAGTGCTGGGATCACAAGCACACGCTGCCACACTGCCACATCTGGCTTTTACATGGATGTTGGTGATCTGAACTCAGGCCCTTCCACCTGCTCAGTACCTACTGAGCCATTTCCCCAGCGCAAGACTACTTGTCCTTAACCCTCCCTTGTACCTCGGATCCTCACCCCTCTTCTCACAGACACTGACTGGAGAGGCTGTCTTCTTTCTCCCAAGTAGAGTAGATGGCTGCATGCTGGGGAAAGCACAGCATTTCTATGTCAGATTAAACCTACTGCCTCATGGACTCGGGGGGCTCACAGGTGTGGGAGGAAGGTAACAGTAGTCTCTGGCCTCTACCGGACATGGGTTTTTGTTAACATTTTATTATTTTAAGCTTGTTCCTTGATGTAGGACTGGATGGCCGAGTTTACTCCCCCAGCCCTTTCTAGCACAGTGCCAAAGAGGCCCCCTGCTTTCTTTCTCTTGCCCTGGCCTCACCCCAGAGGACTTTCATGTCCTCAGATGCCTTCTGTCGGCTTACTGATGGTGTGACCAGAACCTTCTCCACAACTCACATGATGTTAAGTTGATTTCACTGTCAGGAAAAGCAGCAGTTGACTATTGTACAAAAGCACAATTAAGCAAATATCTCTTTGTGTATGTGTCCATTGTGTGTGTGTGTGTGTGTGTGTGTGTTTGATGTATGCTTCTGTGTGCTTGCCTGCAGAGGCCAGAGGAAAACTTTGGGTGTCCCCTTCCTTCGCTCACCCACGTGTTTTTCCTTGCAAGGGAGTCTCTTACTAGTTCGAGCAATTCTGTGATCTCTGCTCCCCTCAGGACTTACATCACAGAGCGCATGGCCGTGTCCTACAGTTTACATGTGTGCTTGGGGATTTGAACCTGCTCTGCCTCAGGACTTACATCACAGAGCACATGGCCGTGTCCCGCAGTTTACATGTGTGCTTGGGGATTTGAACCTGCTCTGCCTCAGGACTTACATCACAGAGCGCATGGCCGTGTCCTGGAGGTTATATGTGTGCTTGGGGATCTGAACCTGCTCCCCTCAGGCCTCCTCAGGTCCTCATAATTGTGCAGGAAGTGCTCTTAGCCACTGACCCATCTCTCCAACCACTCGGCAAAATATTTCCAATTTACTACTGGCAACATTGAAGTGTCTTTTTATTTTATTTTACTTTCAGTTAGCATTCAGAGTTTTAGGTATCATTATGGCATTTTTAGAAACAGTTTGAGTTGATTCTCCTCATCTTATTTCCCCCATCTCCTTTCCCTTCATATCTTCCTCTGTCCTTTCTGTTTATATGTCACAAGTGTCCATTTGCCCTCTCCCCTCCTTGTCATCTATTTAAAAAAAAATAGTTAATTTACTTGCAAACGTAGAGAGGTAGAACAGAGATAGAGAATGGGCATGCCGGGGCCTACAGCCACTGTAGACAGACTCCAGTTGCATGTGCCCCCTTGAGCATCTAGCTTTTCCTGGGTACTGGGGAACTGAATCCAGGTCGTTAGTCTTTGCAGGCAACTGCCTTAACCACGGAGCAGCTGTCCAGCCTCTTGTCATCTCGTATTGCCTGTTCTTGGTCATCATTCTAGCTTTTTCGGTTTTACCCACATGTGCCCTCTTTATATACACACATACAAATATTGCAAGCTAAAATCCACATATGAGAGTGAACATGCAGTTTGGGCATTCTGAGTTTGGGTCACCTCATTTAATATAAGGCTTTCCAGATCCATCCATTTTCCTGAAGATTTCATAATTATGTTTTTCTTTTCTGAGTAGAATTCCATTGTGTCTGCATGCCACATTTATCCGTCCATTGTTGGTGAGCATCTGGGTGATTCCAGCTATCATGTATAGTGCAGCAGTAAACATGGATGTGCAAGCGTCTCTGTGGTAGGGTATGGAGACCTCTGGGTGTACATCCAAGAGTGGTCTATCTGGAGTATATTACAGTTATATTTCTAATTTTCTGAGAAATTACCATGCTGGTTTCCATAATGGTTGTGTAACCACCAGCAGAGAGATGCTTCGTAGAATGGATTTATCTCACAAAAGGAAGAAACTTCCTCCCTCTCGTATCTGGAACATAGGACCTGGTAGATGTAGGTAACGCACTGCTCCCTTGTCGTCAGGGTTTAGCAACAGCGTGAGCTCTGATAAGAAGTAATGCTTCTTTGGCAGTTTCCAAAGATGTTAATAAGTGCTAACATAAAAATCCAATTATTTTCTTGGCACTTTAAATCCTTACTCACTTTCATGAGCTAGTCCCTTTCTACCCACAGGAACGCCGTGAGTAATTGGCACGCAGGGCTCAAGTGCGTGTGCGTCATTCGCGCCTTCACTTTAGAACACACAGGACAATGAGAGCGTGTCTACAATCCAGATGCAGGAAGAGCCACTGCGGATTGTTAATGCCTCTTCTATGCGCTTAAGCTTGTTCATGAGTATGGGGCCATTCCACAATCATGACACACAGCTTTCAATGACACATTTCTATGGATAGGGTTGAGTGTTGAGATGTCCATCTGCCTAGCCATTATGTGGAAAACACACCCTAACAAGAGGCAGCAAGTCAGAGCCCAGCAGACAGCAGGATGCTGGGATGCAGTATGGCGCTCTGCTGCACACAGTCAGGCCGCGGAATTAAATGTCGGAGGCCATGGCTCCGCGGAGCTCGCCATCCGTACGTGGTCATTGTAAAGAATGCAGTTTTAGGGTCTCCACTCCAGTTTCAGTTTCTGCAGGGATTAAGTCTCAAGGGAGAGGCAGGAAGGGCACCAGCCTTCCTTTAACTGTGTCCCCCTGTAGGACATCAGAAAGACCAGAAGCTCCATCTAGATCAGTGGCTCTTGGGGGTTCTGATTTAGAGATCAAAGACGTAGCAGGCTAGGACGGAAATAGAACTTCCTTTGGTGATTACTTACATGTTTAGGTTGTTCTTGGGTGATATTTATTAGAGCCAAAGATGCCATAAATACTGAGATGCTCTGTCCAAACCCTGCACTGCCATCAGCAAGTGGCCCACGATCAATGCTTCCCTACTTGCTGTCACAGCAGAAGGTCTCAAGTTCCCGGAAGCCAGCAACACAGGGAGTAACAGCAGGAAAAATACATTCCAAATCTCAGAAACATCCCCAAGGAAACAAGCTGAGAAAGGGGTTTTGGTTCCTACAGCCATTCTCTAGAAGGTAGAGCATACTGACACACATTTTTGTTTCCTTTCTATCTTAAAAAGTTGCTTGCCTAGTTTTCAGTCATACTGTCGATAATTAGGCTTTGGGGAACCAATGGTAGTTTGGTCCATCATTTAAAACATTTGTTTGGAGCTAGATGTGGTGGTGCAGGCCAGTCACCTCAGCATGTGCAGGCTGAGGCAGGAGTGCTATGAGTTCAAATCTAGCCTGGGCTGCACATAGTGAATGTGAGGCCAGCCTAGGTGACATAATAAGACTTTGTCTCAAAAAAAAAACAAAAAACAAAAAACAGGGATGGAGAGATTTCTCAGTGGTTAAGGCGCCTGCCTGCAAAGCCTAATGACCCAGGTTTGATTCCCCAGTACCCATGTAGAGCTAGCTGGGTGCACAAAGTGGCACATGCATCCGGAGTTCATTTTCAGCTGCTGGAGGCCCTGGTGTGCTCATTTTCCCTGTCTCTGTCTCTCTCTCTGTTTGCAAATAAGCAAATATAAATTTAAGAAGTATTTGGGAACATATCTGTGTATTTTATATACCTCATCAACTTAGAGCCTATGTCTTATTCAGAAATTGGTAGTCCACAATGTGTGTCTCTCATATGTCACGTACAAGAAAACCTCATAGCTGCCCAGTGATTTCTAACGTGTTCTTCCTCTTCCAGACTGACTTCATTCTGCTGACTCAGGTAGATCTGGGACTCACAGTGACATCGCTAACATGAGAGTGTGATATTCAATAACAAAGTACTCCCTGGCCAGTGCCTAGCACATAGCTTTTGAGATTTTCTCCTGGGCATGATGTCACATGTCTGTAGTGCCATCACTCAGGAGGCAGGGATGTGAGGATCACCTCAAGTTTCAGGCCAGTGTATTCTACAAAGTGAGTGCCTGGCCAGCCAAAGTCCTGTAGCAAAGCTTAATCTCAAAAACAATAAAATAAAATATTCTCCCCCTTCTCCATTGGGGCTGTGGAATAAAAGCAGCCCTGAGTCCACTCTCAGCAATACAGGTCAATTCTGACAACTAAACTGTGGCATTGGATGGTAACTCCATTGCAGCCTTATAGGTCATTACCAAGTATAATCCCACTTCTTAGTACGTTATCAGCCATTTATTTTTTCACCAGTCCAAGATCATAAAACAAGTAGGACTAACGACTTTTATTTCTTGTTAAAATCCTATTGCTCTTGGGAATAATAAAAATTAAATTCTGTAAAATCTGTTCCCATGAGATTGTTAAATCTTTTTAACTAGAATATGAAGAATTAGGTTTCATTATGTTATATTTCAAACAAGTTTTGTTTCCCTCCTCCCCCCATGAATTTTTTGAAGATGGCCCCTTTACTTAAAGCCCAGCATTTTAATTACACAATTATAATTTTTTTCTGTATAAATAAAAAAATTTGGGGCTGTGCAGAGGCTCCAGTGGTTAAGGGTGCTTGCTTATAAAGCCTGTCATTCCAGGTTCAATTCCCCAGCCAACCACATAAAGCCAGATCAGGGTCCTTTTGTGATAGTGACAGATGCTGCATGCAAATAAATACTTTTAAAAAAATCTGGAAAAATCTAAAATTTCTGAGACCTTTTTCTAAAAGAAAAGCACAAGGCTGATACCTGGGAATTGGGATTTACCCCTTTCACAGGAGTCTGGAAAAGGTGGGCTTGTCAATGGGAGCAGCCCTGGGTATCCGTCACATATATTTGTACAGCACCGAGAACATGCTCAGCTGATACAGATCAAAACCCAGAAAACATGCAGGCTATGGGGCTGTTACTTCATTGTTAAGACAATATTTCCTATTTATACTTGTTTTCCTAGGTTGTAAAAGAAACTCACTTTTGGCCTCCTGTCATAAAATGCAATAATTAAATGATATTAAAAGAGGGGGTCAGAAAAAGTAGACTGTCTACTTTTGGAGAGGTTGTGGCCATCTTACATGTGATGTGGTATCTGTTACTTTGCATCAACATGTCTAGGCAGATGTCTTCTTAGCTCATTTTCTGGCTTTAGTAGTAATCCCACTGTGAATTTGTGTTCTGTAGAGAGAATGATGGTAAAAGAAGCCTGGATGTTGCTAGGGTTGAGACTAGGAAAGCTGTTCTCATGCAGCCTTCCTCCACCCAGGGTGTTAAATTCTACAAATTACATTTTTGCAGGAGATTGGTGAGTCCCCAAATGACTGTTTCCACTATTTTCTCTAGTTCCAGCGTGTAGCTGGCTTTCACAGTTGTGCTTCTTGTTACAGCCAGGCAGTCGTGTATCACGTCTTCTTCCACAGAGAGACTCCCTTGTCCCTTCCAGGTGAAATACCACCATGGTAAATTTGCCACCCGCAAGCTCCACAGGATAGATTTTCTAAGCCATTTATTTAACCAAATACTGCAAAGGAAGCCCTGTTAGCCCCCCAAAATGCTTTTTTGGTGGGGGGGGGTGGATTTGTTGTAATGGGATTTAAATTGTCCTATTAATAGGTTTGGGAACTATTTGTCTTACTACCAAATGATAATTTTTTAAGAAAATGGAAAATTATGGCTCTCATGCAGACACAAAATGAACATGTGTTAGAGATTTTATTTACCTCATAATTCATGAGAGAAGCAGGCAGCTGTCCTAGCCATTCATAGGAAAAGTGCAGTCTTATGTGGAATGAAGGAATGTGGGGTGCATTCACAGTGGATCTGAAACTGGCTTTTCCAATGGGAGTAGGAAGGAGATCCAGTTGCTTAGCCCCCACCCCGCCAGGGGTAATTCATTCTCCTGTCTGTAGATGACTTGTTTTGCATTGTTCTCAATTATGCAGTATTTCCAAGGCAGCAGAAGCCAGGCACACGTGGTCTAGGCAGTGTGGCAGACTCCACCAGAGATGCCCAGTCATCTCTTCTTGTTCATGATTTTGCTTCTGATCAACTTGCATTTATAGCGTTTGATGATATCAGATGAGGAATGTACGTTTTAGATGTTTCTGATGGTTAAAAGCCACTGTATTCTTCTATGAAGACGTCTTTGCTCATGGTTATATTTAAAAGAGTTATGAAGTGCTTTATTTTTAAGGCGGGGTCTTACATGTGTTTTGCTATGTAACCCAGGCCGCCCTTGAATTTGCCCTCTTTCTGCTTCAGCCTTCTGAGTGCTAGATTACATGTGTGGACAGCTGTGTCCCAGCATCAGCTTTATCCTTAAAAGACCTCACTTAAGTAAAGTAAGAGAAGGATTGAGGAGCAGAATGATGAGTTTTGTGTTTAAATAGGCAGAGCAGGGGGACTCCCCTTCCATCTGTCTGAAGAAGAAGGTTGGGGCTTGAAGTAAAGTTGATTTTTTTTTTTTCAAAGAGAGGATTTGCAATCCTTAGGATGGGAGGCATTGACAAGGTTCCATCTCTGTCAGAGGATTGCTAGGGATAGAGTTGCTTTGACTCTGCTTCCCTGTGCTCAGTCAGTTCCCTTTATAGGAAGCAACAGAAATGCTATTGAGTGGAGGTATTTTTACTGTAAATGTCTATGTGCCATAACTAGCTATGTCTGTCCCTCTTTATTTACCTTTTTATGTGGTCACTTAGAAAAATGTAGAAATGTTTGTGTCTAAGCATGCTAACAGGAAGAGGAGTCATGTCACAGAAGTGAGAGCTGTTAAGACTAGATGACTTCCCCATCAACCATTCAGCATGCTGATGTCTCCACCTTATGTGAGAACAGAGAAAAATGAGGCGTGTGACTGGGCTGCTTCTCTGGAGACAATAAAGCAAGCATTGGTTTGGGGAACCCATGGGGGTTTTTTGGTGGTGTCCCATCACTTCCATAGGTCTACAGAAAGTACCTGCCTAACCGTTTTCAAGATCTGAGGCATTTTAAATTTCTTCTCAATTGTGAATAAAAGCAACCCCTTTTCTAGAGACTTTTCTAGAAGGAAAATTCTTACGAAGCATTCCTATCAGAAAAGCAGTAGGAACCTCCATCGGAAGAAAGAGGCTGTGGTGCTGAAGTCGACAGTGCTTCGCCAGTGAGTCTGCAGCTCCACTTGGCACCAAACTCCAGTGGAGTGCTGGTTAACTGTGCGCCACTTTCCCACTGCTTGCTCCACATGTGACCATTGTCATCACACTTTGGAGGCTAAATGTGCTCTGTACCTGGTGTGGGCCTGTCCTTCCCTCGCTTAACAGACATCTGTGTCAAGAAGACCAGCAAGGCACACACAATCTGAAGAATGCCTAAGCAGGGGAAATGAGCATCGTGGAAACCTGAAGAAAACAAGACTGTCATAATCACCACCAGGGGCTGGGGAGAAGGCTCAGTGGGTAAAGTGCTTTCTGTACAACTATGTGGGGACCTGTGTTCTGATCTTCAGAGCCTATGTAAAAGCTGGGCATGGTGAGGCAGTGCCTGTAATCTCAGCACTAGGGAGGCGGACACAGGTAGATCCTTGGGGCTTACTGGCTAGTGAGCGTAGCCAAATGGGTGAGCTCCACTTCAGTAAGAAATCCTGTCTCAAAAAGTAAGGTGGAGGGTCGGAGGGATGGCTTAGTGGGTAAGGTACTTGCCTGTGAAGCCTAAGGACCCAGGTTTGATTCCCCAGTACCCGTGTGAGCCAGATACACATGGTGGTACATGCATCTGGGGTTCTTTGTAGTGGCTAGATGCCCTGTTGTGCCCATTCTTTCTTTCTGTCTCTCAAATAAATAAATAAAATATTTAAAAAAAAATAAGGTGGAGAGCCACTGAGGACAACAGCAGACACTGGCTTCTGGCCTCCACATGCATGTGCATGAACCCACACCCCACCCACACATGTGTGTCTACATGCATATGAACACACACACATACAAAAGAAGGTCTCCAAAATGACTAAATTACAGTTAGACCTTGAGAGCTGAGCTGCAGACAAGTTTGATTGGAATGCCCATGATATATTGGTGAACATGTGGTCTGTTTGCTGAGTAAGAGAAAATGATGGAAAATACCCAGGGAGGTGCCAAGATCAGGATCCATAAGGCTTAGGTGATTTCGAGCTTAGCAATGAGTGCCCACGGTTGTAGTCAGTGTCCTGTTTTATTTCCACGTGGTACACTACAGGGAAAAAGGATGGATTACAACGTGGCCACCACCTACACAGTGAGCGAGGGCACAAACGGAGTTGTTTCACTGACAGGTGTGCATGCGGCACCAAATGCTTGATAGGAATGTTCAAAACTTTTTTTTTTTTCAGTCTTTTGAAGTAGGGTCTCACTCTAGCCCAGAATGACCTCTCAAGTGCTGGGACTAAATGGGTGTGCCAGCTTCAAAACTTTATTTACTTATTTTTTGCTTTTCAAGGTAAGGTTTCATACTAGCCCAAGCTGACCTGGAACTCACTATGTCGTCACAGGCCTTGAACTCATGGTGATCCTCCTACCTCTGCCTCCCGAGTGCTGGGATTAAAGGTGTGTGCCATTGGTTAGGCTTTTCTTGTGTGACTGAAATTAGTAGACATTACCGAGACTCTCCAGAGACATCACAGTAGTTGAGTGTTGCTTTACAGAAAGGAAGCATCTTGGTTGTGTGTCAGACCCTCATATGTTGGATGACGGAGAGTAATAGGAGGTCTGTGAAAAGCCCAGATTCGACATGTAAACTGGAGCCAATTGTGCTTGCTGTTTTGAGGCCTTGCTTATATTTGAGAGCTGGGAATACAGCAAAAGCCACTGGGTGGTTTTTTGTTGTTGTTGTTTGTTTTTTGGTTGTTTTTTGTTTGTTTGTTTGTTTGTTTGGTTGGTTGGTTGGTTTTTCAAGGTAGAGTTTTGCTCTAGCCCAGGCTAACCTGGAATTCATTATGTCGTCTCATGGTGCCCTTGAACTCATGGCGATCCTCCTACCTGTACCTCCTGATTGAATGCATGTGCTAACATGCCTGGTGGCTTGTTCTTTTCTTTCTTTCTTTTTTTTTTTTTTTTGGTAAGTCAAGGTCTGATATCACAGAGTGGCCTTTTATTTGCTATGTAGCCAAAGATGATCTTCAACTGATCTGCCTGCCCCCACCTTCTGGGTGCTGTGGTTACAGGCCTGTACCACTAGGCTCAGCTTCTTCAGTGCTGGGCCCCAAGTCTGGAATTGTCCATATGACTTTCTTCCTAATATCTAGGTGTAAGATCTGTCAGATCCCTAAAGCTTACAGAAGTTTGGCCATCTCTACCAGGGAGAAAAATAATAGTTTTCAATTAACAAGTAAACTACAAAAACATATGGTACTTTAAAAATGTTGGCTACTTTTGGGGAAATTATTGCTCTATGTTGCTGTTAGCATGGATTGGTCAGGTTTTTAAAGAGGTTGTAAACACCATGAGCATGCATCCCTGACTTGTCCCGGGATAGCAAGTGACTCGTGGCTTTGATGAAGGGAAAGAAATGATTTGAGATACAAATGCACCCAATTTGGAGCTAGGGAGATGGCTTGGTGGATGCAAGCACTTGCTACGCAAGCATGAGTGCCCGAGTTTGGGTCTCCAGAACCAGCATACGGCTGGACATGATCGTGTTCAGATCTGTAATCCCAGTGCTTCTCTGGTAAGATGGAGGTGGAGGCAGGGGAATTCCAAGAAGCGTATGAGCCAGCTAGCCTGACATACGCACTAATGAACAGTGTGAGGTCCTGCTTCAAACAAGTTGGAAGACAAGGACTTGCACACACATGCTTGTCCACACTTCCACATGAACCCACATACATGTAATGTGCGTGCGTGTATGCATGCATATGTACATATATTCACACAGACAAATGAAATCAATTGTTAACATTAAAAAAAAACAGACCTAGTAAAATCTGGATTTAGTCAAAGAAGACTTTGAAGTATGGTGACTTTTAGTCATGGACTGTGTCACCTGGCCAAGGCTACAGAAGATGAATGACACATAAACAAGACTCCAAGAGAGGGCTGGAGAGATGGCTTAGTGGTTAAGTGCTTGCCTGTGAAGCCTAAGGACCTCAGTTCAAGGCTCGATTTCCTAGGACCCATGTTAGCCAGATGCACAAAGGGGCATATGTGTCTGGAGTTCATTTGCAGTGGCTGGAAGCCCTGGCACACCCATTCTCACCCTGTTTTTTTTTTTTTTTTTCGAGGTAGGGTCTCACTCTAGCTCAGGCTAACCTGGAATTCACTATGTAGCCTCAGGGTGGCTTTGAACTCATGGTGATCCTCCTACCTCTGCCTCCTGAGTGCTGGGATTAAAGCTCTCTCTCTCTCTCTATTTGTCTCTTTCTCTCTCTGTCGCTCTCAAATAAATAAATAAAAATAACACAAAAAATTAAAAAAACCTCCAAGAGAGACCAGCTCTGTTGATACTAAAGCAGAAAGCAGACGCTGCCTCTCCCCGCTCTGCTGCTCTGCCAACCTTTGCCGTGCTTCTCACATGCGTGTCTTCCTGTGGCACTCACCGTCACCAACAGGAGAGAGGGCATGAACACAATTTGGACCTGACATGTTGTAATTGAAGCTCATGAAGACAGTGAGGAATTGTTTACTAGGAAGCCAGGAATCTAGAATTGGTGAGAAACTCCAGCAAAAGGCATGCAAGGGAAGGGTTGTGCCAAAGTGGGTGCTTCTGAAGGTGAGACCGAGAAGCCAGGAAAAGAGGCACCAAGTGAAGACTTCCTGTCATAAAACTGCTGTAAGCTTAGTGTTTGCAGGGACCCCAGGAAGTTACAGTAAGAATATCATGTTTACTAAGGACTTGGTGTGAGACAGGCATTACTGTCAGAACCAATTTGTATGTGAAAAACTGAGTTTGTATCCATAATCCAGGACTGATACTTACATTGCTTTGATAATAACCAGTTCCTACACCAGAATTTTGAAGACATAAAGAAATGACAAAAGAGAGACAGCTAGAGGTGACACTGAGTTGCCAGACCTTAGTTCTCTCTGGGGTCCATCATAAGTCAACTTGTGTCCCCAGACACCATGGATTCAGCCATGGATGTGAAAAAACAAACCAGTTCACTGACTATAGAGGAAATTCTGTATTTGGAAGGCTGTGTCTTATTCCAGACACATCTTGGCAGAAGATTCATGATATGGGAGGGACCTGAAACTCACTTGAGGATGAAAAGGCAGAAGAAATAAACGTGGAAGGCAGAAATAAAAACACACAGAGTGAAGAATTTGTACGCTGACACAGCAGAAAGCCAGAACATTCCAAGTGAGCTTCAAACAGTCTAAAGCCAGGAAGAGAAGCAGGGATGGCACTGGCCAGTAAGCTGTGTTGACATGGTTCCAGGTTGGACATAGCCCATGCTCCTCCTCCTCTGCCAAATAGAGATAAAAACATAAAATAATGGGCTGGAATTCGGGGTCACCAAAAGAATGAAGATGAACTCAGCAACCAGGTAGGTTCCTCAGGATTTCTGGGATGACATGACTACTTTTGTCCCTATCTCTTAGTGTAGTAATGAGTTCCAAGGCGTTCATAGTATATATGTATGCAAATTGGGCTCCCATAGGATCTCATGGTGTTCAAATAGGGTCTGTTTTGTCCAGACGCTTTACATTCATCTTTCTTCATGTTGAAAGGTGAAACCCAGTCCAACCAGAGCTTTTGTGGTATGAATTATTGATGTCATACTCACGAGGCTGTAGATGGTTAAACTCCAATGTGAATCCATAAGTGTGTGGGTTTCAAAAACTTACTTAGCAACAGTTCTGGGTGGGTTGGATCATAAAATACTATATTCTGGGTATGGTGGCTCACACCTATGATCCCAGTAATTGGGAAGCTGATATAGGAAGATCACTGTGAGCCAAAGGCTAGCCTGGACTACAGAGGAAGTTTCAGGTCAGCCTAAACTAGCACAAGACTTTACCTCAACCCCTCCCTAAAAAAAAAAATAAATAAAAAAAATAAAACCCAGCCCTTCCCATATTCTGACACAAGGACTAGGGGTTAAAAGTTCTTAAAGAAAAAATAAAAGTTATTTTTCTTGCTCTAAAAGGATATCCCTAGTGTTCTGCACATAATAACCAAGTTTTTTGTTTGTTTCTGAGGAAAGGTCTCACTCTAGCCCAGGTTGACCTGAAATTCACTCTGTAGTCCCAGGATGGTCTTGAATTTACAATGATTCTTCTATCTCAGCCTCTCAAGTGCTGGGATTAAAGGCATGTGCCACAACAACCAGCATAATAACCAAGTTTGAAAAGGTGGGGCTAATTCTATTTCTCCTAACTAGTAAGAGAAAAATCGTCCCATTACAATACAACCAATCAAAGCAGGTGTTATAGGGAGGAGTATCTCTGTGGAAAGCTGTGTGTGAATTCCAGGAGCCCCCCTCCCCGCCTTCCAGGAACACAGTGAAGCAAGTCCACACGGGTGCATGAAATCATTCCAGCCCACAGTCACATTTGAATACACAGTGTGTTCCTGAAAGCATTGCAGAAACATGTCCTTTTGGGACAGTTGGCCAGTCAGCCATGCCCCACCCCAGCCACCTCCTGCTGGTCTGCAGGCCTTGAAACTTTCTGGCTGCATAGCCAAATTGCTCTTCAATTATATTGATACTTAGCATCTGATAGGTGCACAGGTAGTTTTTATTCATATGCCAGGAAAAAAAAATCCAACCTGTGAACAGATTAAGGCCAAGTCTAGTCTGGTTATAGAGTCATTGGGTGAAAATATAGTGGTGGGGTCACTGGTTGGCAGGATATGGGGAACTTGGTAGAATAGTGTATTAGAACTACTTTATATGGTTTTGTCTGTTAGTTTTTTTTATTTCCCTTGAAATAGGGTGGAATAATTGAAAATGTAGGAAAATGTTTCACTTTCATAACATATACATGTACATTTATTTAGTAATAGATAAAAACTTTGGATCACAGAGCAAGAGACACGGATCAGTTGTTAAAAGCATTTCCTGTGCAAGCATGATCAAGACTACCTAATTTTGATTCTCTAGGACTCAAGTAGACAGACAGCCAGGTATAGCCACACACGTCCATATCCCTAGTCCTGTGGGGAGCAGATACTGGGGCTCAAAACAATAGCTCCAGGATCCGTGAGCAGTTGTCTCAAGGAAACACTTGGATGAGGACACCCAGTGTTCTCATCTTGCCTCTGCATTGGGCTTGCATGGAATGGGTACATCTTTACACGTGTGCATACTGCCACACTTTGCGTGTGCGCGAACACACACACATGCACAATAATTCACTTGTATCACCTCAGTTATCAACTGAAGGAGGAAGAAGTTGGCACTGGATTTGCTACTAGGATTGGTAGGAGGAACAAGATGAATTGGGAATAATTTCCTGTCACCTCCCTGTAGAATCAACAGGTTTAAAAAACCCATGGACAGAGTGCCTTTGTGAGAGTCAGGAAGCCTAGTGGAGAAGTATGAACCTACTACCCCTGAAGCAAAACAGTGTCACTTAGTACCAAGAGGGAGCCCTTGGCTCTTGAATCCTCAAGGGGAAAGTTATAAGAGTATCTTAAGCAAGCACAGAGCTTCCACAGTTGTGCAGAAAGCTGCCCAGGAGGCCCATCCTTCTCCACCCCATGCAGTGTGTGAAGGGAATAAACATGGCTGACTGGTGGAAAGAATCTTAAAGCAAAGGAAATTAGGACTCATAGAAATTAGGGTTCAGAATTCAACAGAAGGCTACATAAGCTACTAACCCCTTCCCATAGTCCCTCAGGAGGTCAGCCTATGAGCTGCAGGGACACAATGCAGCAGTACTTACCTGGCTGGTCTACCCACAGGTACTCCCATGTTCCACACATCTCCTTCCCAACCACTGTCATGGCCAGCTTCCCGCCTTCCCTCCTCAGGTGGTATGTGAGTGAACGCTTCACAAACAGCATCGGCGCATTCAGTCAGCTGGCTTCACTCTGAGGGGTTGGGAGAAGGCACAGAAGCTCGAGCATTGTGGGGTCCACACACACAGATTCTCTCTCTCTGTCACTAAGCATAGCCCCAGCTATAGAACACAATGGTGTCTTAGCAAACAAGCAGAAATGGAGATCTCCAAAATGCTTGACAAAATTTAGAACTAACTGTCTTAAAGAAGCAGAGTGGACCACTAGAGCACACAGATAAATAATTCATTAGTCAGGAAAGCACTGTAAAAACAGCAAATTCTGGAGCTGAAGAAGGTAATGAAATTTAAAAAGTGCCAACCAGTGACCCCACCACTATATTTTCACCCAGTGACTCTATAACCAGACTAGACTTGGCCTTAATCTGTTCACAGGTTGGATTTTTTTTTCCTGGCATATGAATAAAAACTACCTGTGCACCTATCAGATGCTAAGTATCGCTGTAGTCATTTTTTGCACACTGTGTGTGCATGGGCATGTATGAGCATGAAAGGTCAATGTCATACATGAGACATCTTCAGATCTACTCCAGTGAGGCAGGGTCTTTTATTGAACCTGCAGCTCATAGATTTGGCTAGTTAGCTAGCAAATCTTGGTAATTCCCTGTCTCTGACTCCCAGGAGTGAGATTAACTGCAGGGGGCTTTTATGTGGATGCTAGGAAATCCTGAGTTCAGGTCCTCATGCCTCCATGGCAAATACTTTATCCATCAAGCCATCTCTGCAGACCCCTAAAAACTCAAGAGCTCTAACAGCTGATTCAGTCAAGCAGAAGTATGCAGTTCGGAAATTGATAATAAGATTTGAAACTAAGCAAAGAAGGGACAAAGAGAATAAAGAACACTTATGGAACTTTATAGGATACTATCAAGAGAAATAATATATGCATTATGGGATTCATAGGGGAGGAGAGGAGTGAGAGAAGGAGAAAGAGCCAGCACATGCATACCCAGGCATGCTTATTTATAGAAATAATGGCTGAAAACTTTCCATACCTTCTGAGAGAGGAGTACCCAAACAAAAGAGCTTCATTGGTCTTCAAACAGGACATATTATAATGTGGGCTTCCTATAATATAGTTCTCAAAAGAAGACTTAAGACATCATCCTTTTGTCCTAATTGAAATAGACTAGTTCAATACAAAGGAACCCTCTACAAGACTATTAAATGGGTTTCTATGTGCGAGGCACCTGCATTACATACCCCATGCATTGATTGAGGGTTGGAGAAATTAAAATTTCCTGACAATTTCAGCTTAAAGAAAGACCAGCTTATGAAAGGAAAGGGTTTATTTCAGCTTACAGTCTTGAGACATTTCATCATGGTGGATCAGAGCCCGGATATCACATCTTCATACATGAGCTAGGGGGCAGCAGCAAGAACAAACTCTGTGCACCCAGAGGGCTGGACTAATAGATCTCAAGGCCCAACCTCCAGCAAGGCTGTACCTGCCACAGGCTCCACCCGCTGGGGGTTGAGTGTGAGGCTTAATCACACACACACACACACACACACACACACACACACACACACACAAGGCTCTGGGGGACGTTTCACATTCAAACCATGAGGACTCAGTACAGCCTTATGGCGAGAAGTAGGGTTATAAGGAAGTACGTGTTTATAGACAGCTCTTGACTTTGGATACAGAAATGCATTTTGGTTATAAGGTGTGGTGGTGTGGATGACAATTGGGGGAAATGTTATGTAGAAAAAAAAGTATGCCAAGAGTGGGAAGTTTTAAATCTGTGGCCATGAACGTGGCTTGAATCATGGTGTCTTTATCATGGAACAACATTCTGGGGCATGCCTGGTCTAGAGTGCATATTTCTTGAGGCCTAGTGCTAAAGGAGAACAGGTCTTTGTGTTCTATTCCAGGTTTAGGGGATGTGTGTATTAGGAATTAATATTGATTTTGAAATCAGATTTAATTTTAAAAATCATTTTTGCAAATAACAAAAGTTATAGCATTTTCACCCTAAGAAAGTATATGCCTAGATTTTAAAAAAGGAATTAAATTACAACTTTAAAGCTGGGCATGGTGGCTCACACTTATACTCCAGCACTTGGAGATTGAGGTAGGATTATCAATGTAAGTTCGAGGCCAGCTTGGCTACATTAAGGCTCTGCTGCAAAACACCCACCCACCAACCAACCAGGAAAAAAAAAAATAGAAAAGAGGGCTGGAGAGATGGCTTAGTGGTTAAGCGCTTGCCTGTGAAGTCTAAGGACCCTGGTTTGAGGCTCGATTCTCCAGAACCCACGTTAGCCAGATGCACAAGGGGGCACACGCATCTGGAGTTCATTTGTAGTGGCTGGAAGCCCTGGCATGCCCATTCTCACTCTCTCTCTATTTGCCTCTTTCTCTCTCTGGCACTCTCAAATAAGTAAATAAAAATGAACAGCAACAACAACAACAAAAAAAATAGAAAAGAAATTCAGTTGAGATGTCTCTCACAAACCTTCCATCTATAATGTTTACTATTTTTCTCTATCACTTTTGGTAACTAAAAAGACATCATGATTCACAAAATTTCTGTTGACTTATAGATTCATACTTATGTCTTAAATATAATTGCCATAATTATGTTCAAAAATACAATTGTTAGAAAAAAAATACTATTGTTGGAGGCTGGGGAGATGGTTCAGTGGTTAAATGTACTTGCTTGCAAAGCCTGTCGGTCCTGGTTTAACTTCCTAGTGCCCACAAAAAAACAGATGCACAAAATGGAACATGCATCTGGAGTTAATTTGCCATAGCCAGAGGCCCTGGTGCACCCATATACTTTCTTGCTCTCAAATAAGTAAATAAAAATACTTTAAAATATAATTGAAACTTCTGAAATGCAGGATAAGTACCAGTCTGCAGCGATGCTGAAGTGGATTGCAATCCTCGAGAGACCAGGGCCTGTTCTTTGTGTCTTTATACTGTTGGCCATGGCAGCCATCGTAGAATTTCTTTAAAATATTGTATCTCTTTATTTGAGAGAGAGGGAGGGGAGAGAGAGAGAGAGAGAGACAGACAGACAGACAGACCAGGGCCTGTTCTTTGTGTCTTTATACTGTGGGCCATGGCAGCCATCTTAGAATTTCTTTAAAATATTTTATTTATTAGAGAGGGGGTGGGGAGAGAGGAAGAGGCAGATGGAGAGAATGGGCAT
This sequence comes from Jaculus jaculus, assembly GCF_020740685.1. NCBI lineage: Eukaryota > Metazoa > Chordata > Mammalia > Rodentia > Dipodidae > Jaculus > Jaculus jaculus. The sequence goes on from NC_059119.1 coordinate 3,016,506, forward strand.
GCCATGGCCTGAAGCTACTGCAAAAGAACTCCAGATGCATGTACCACTTTGTACAGCTGGCTCACGAGGGTCCTGGGGAATTAAACCTGGGTCCTTGGGCTTTGCAGGCAAATGCCTTAACTGGTAAGCCATCTCTCTAGCCCAATCTTAGAATTTTTGACAGGTGTGTCAACTCAGAAGAATTTACTAACCCACTTGTCCAGTCTCTGTGTTATGGCAGATTTATATGCTGATTCACAGAGATAATCCATGTTAGATCTCCCCAGAGAGAAACTCTGATTCGGTGCTTACAGAAATCTCACTTCAGTATATTTGAAGTTGACACCCAGAAAAGAGTTGTTTATATGTTTAAAGCAATGTGGGTTTTTCTTGGAGGGAATGTACAAGTTAATACCTTTAGAGGTAAAAGTTGCAGGAAGCCAAGAAAATATTAAAAAATCTTAAAATGCCATTGAGTCCACACATATTTCTGAAAGGTCCTGTAAACATTACAACACATTTATCAAGGAACATCTGAAGGTGCCAAGACTCTTCCAGTAATAAGCATGACCAGAGGAAGAAAATACTTTTGCATAACTTTGGAAGGAGAAGGGGAAGTAGGGAGGGAAAGACAGAAAATAGAGTGAACTGTATTAATGGTTCTGTACTGTGGTCAAATGAACTTTTATTGAACAATACAGATTGAAGAAATTGGTCTCCTTAAAGAAGTATGTGATAAGACCTAACGGATATAATTCAGTATGGAATCAGTCTCTGTAAAGGTACTGTTTTGTGGTGGAAGAAGATAAGCTCATATAATGAAAGCATATACCTCACCTTACCACCCAGCCTCCCTGCTCGCTTGCTCAGGAAGCAGAGGGGGACTGGTAGAAAAGTGGTGTTAGCAGTCTTGGCCAGGCAGAAAACAGAATTAGCTACAGCTTGGCTCTGCAAAGGGGCTGCATGCAGTGGACAGGGTTCGAGTGTAAGGAAGTGGATGTCAGTAGATGACAAAGTACATACACTGCCAGCAGCTGGAAGCGCTAAAGGGACAAGTGGGAGACATGGGATGTGGGAGCCCAGGGAAGGACTCTTCGCTGGAATTGTAGACACACAGCCACCGCTCCTTCCAGAGGGGAACCCACCTCCCAGGATAAAGCAGAGCAGAGTGGGGCCCAGACAACCTGAGGACAGAGAAAGCATTAACTAGGTGCCATTGTCACCTCAGTGACTACTCTGCTAAGAAGGCAAATGCATGATCTTTTCAGTCACATTCCAAAGAGACTCTTGTTCTGAAAATGCTGCATCTGAGGCTGTTGTTTGCTTGCATTTGTAGGTGGCTTTCAGACATGGTTAAACACTGCTCTTGTAAATGGCCTTGTGTGGAGGACAAGCAAGGAAAGGGTTGGAAAATTCTTTAAAGAAAGAACATTTTGCCCTTACCATCAAAATTTCCCTTGTTTCACTTACTGTGGAAATGATTACTGAAGACAAAGAGACATGGCCGTGAACGTTTGAAAGAATTCCAGGCTCAGCTCCCGGTGGCCGTAAACATATGGTCTTCACCAAGTCTGCGCGCACTGTTCCAGCCCAGCTCTTCAGGGGCGCTAACCCTACCGTCGGGGATTTTCGTCCCAATTTCACTGGGGATTCGGTATCCATAGCCAAAGTGTGTTAGGGAAACATTAAGAGTAATGGCACCACAAATACCAAGCGATAAAGTCGAGACTTTGATGGCAAAAAGCCTGTTGCTGAGTGTTGCATGAGAAAGTAGGAACTTTTCTGTCTCTCTGGGAAAGCCTTTGTCCCTACTGTTAACATTTAAAGGGCTCAGTTTTTAAAGGAATTCTTCTTGCAGCATTGAAGTTGGAAAATAAAAAGTTTTGACTCAAATGGATTTTTGTTTAAAGTATGTAATTTGTGGGAATGGCCATCTCTAATTTTACCAATGCAGATGGTCTTGAGTTTTTTTTTGTATGTTGTAAATGTTTATGATGGAAAGGACAGAAGTGCTTGAGGCAGAAAAATGAAATATGAATTACCTATGATTCAGTTACTTAGACATAATTACTATTAATCTGGTTCTTTTACTTTCCCCCCTCTTATTCCATATATACCTTTAAAAGCCAGTTATGACACTAGGGTCCTTCATTAATATTTCTCAATTACACCAGCATTCGTTTTCAGCAAGAATATGTTAGAAGTTATTTCTTTGCTGGCTTTGCAACTTAAAAATACATGTTGAATTCTGTCCATAGTGACTCATGTTGAACTTTTCTTATATTTATTTACCATCTTTCTGTTGAATTATATTTTCATATCCTCCCCTCATTTTCCTGTGGGGTCATTAGTGTTTTTGTCTTGGTTCCTGAAAGTTCTTTTTGAGGGAGAATTATTACCAAAGAACATCATTCTTGTTAGCAGTCAGAGAACTAATTGGTCCCTGCTAGCAGGTGAGGTTAATTTTCCATAGCTTCTAGGAAGGCTTTCTTGCTCTTACAAGAACAGCAAGTTTTGGAAAATGTAAAACTATTATTTTTCAGATATTTAAGCAGGCATGCTATTGTGGAGTAAGTGTGTGGTTAATCCTGACTAAGAATGTTTAGGCTTCAAGTACCATTTTTATTTTTTTATACAGCCATGTTGATACCATTGTTAGCCTCCTCCCTGTTCGCCCCCCTCCACAGGGACCCTCCTTGTTGGGGAATATAGGTCATGCATTGTGAGGTTAGCCATTAGTTATGGGTAGCAGGCAATGTCTCTGTGTATCATGACCCAACATGTGGCTCTGAAATTGTTTCCGCCCCCTCTTCCGTAAATTTCCCTGAACCATGTTGGGTTCATTTTAGGTCTACTTCAGTGCTGAGGTCTTGGGAGCCTCTGTGTCTCTGGATATCTGGTTTGGTAGGAGTTGATTGTTCTCTGTGTCTATCTCCTTCACCCTTGGGCTGGTACCAGGTTCACCAAGAAAGCAGCACTCTTGCTCATTTCCCCAGTTACTCTTAGTTTCAGCTGGGGCCCTTTTGAGGTATGATGGGCTGGTTCTGTCCTTAGGATCTGCATTCATATGAATAAAAGAAGGAAATTCTCCAATGGAGAATAAAATTAGCACCAGACAAATGGGATAACCATTGTTTGTTTGTTTTTTTAACAGAATTTAACAGGTGTAGGCCCTCTTGTAGCCCACGATTGGTGGGAGCTTGATAATGGAGAACAGGCTCATTTTTGCATATGATTCTGACTTGTTTCCCATCTCCAGATGGGTTCCATTCCACTGAGCAGATCAGTTAGCAGTTGGCTTCCCACCATGTCTGTGCACCACTATTGCAATTGGATGAGCATCACATCAGATTGTTTGCTGCTGAGTAGCTTAGGCCACGAATTGCTTGGACAGATGTTGGTCATTTTCCCCCAGTCACTCATATGGAACCTTCTGGCACTAGACAAGCTAACTGTCTTGGGACTGACTCTCTTCCAGATTCCAGCCAGATCACTCCATGTTCCTTACCAACAACATATGGTGTCTTCAGCAGTAGGGTCTTACCACTAGCTTCTTGTGTAATCAAGTACTCTGACAGAAATCTGTCTTCTCTTGGGAAACCTTGTAGATCTCTCTGATCAAGAGCTCATTGCGGATGATAGCCACATGTTGGTATTGGGAGTTACAGGTCAGTGCTCTTCCAGTACCATTTTGAATCACTTCTTGGAAGATAACATTGCCCAAGATTAAGACCACTGGGTCCTCCTGAGAGGGATCAGTGGCCCCAGGGCGTGAGATTCATAAGTAATCCACCACCAGAGAGAGATGGTGTGAGACTGTTGCCAGAATATGTCTTCATGACAGAGGAGGAGAGCACAACTAGCATTTAGCTGTAGAAAGTGTGAACAGGTAGAAAAATGGTCAGGTAAGCATTTTCCAAAGGGTAATTTTCTTTAAGGGCCATTTGCCCAATTTTTGGTACTTTAAATTTTAAAAATTTTTCTGTGTGTGTGTGTGTGTGTGTGTGTGTGTGTGTGTGTGTGTGCGCGCGCGCCAGGGTCTCTTACCATGGCAGTCCCAGTTTACATGATTATGCCACTTTTTGCAGCTGGCTTTAGTGGGTACTAAGAAATTGGACCCTAGCTGAGATGCTTTGCAAAACAGCACCTTTCATGGCTGAGCCATCTCCTCAGCCCCACGCACTTTTAATTTTGGCAGAAATTTTGACACTTCTTGAGATCATGAGCAAACTTGAAACACAGCCTTTAACAGTCAGGTGAACCCCTTCCCAGCTCCTCTTTGTGGTAGTAAAACTCTCTCACTAGATCTTACAGAAATAATGCAAGAGGAGATGAGCTTTGGTTGTGTTTAGATCTCAATTCTAAGATGTTTGCTGTTTGTTTCCTACAAGTCTCTTCTAATTTTGCCTTGAATGTCTCTGTAAAATGCCACTTTTTTGTTTTCTCATTTCCTTTAGTGGGTCAAACATGGGGAGTTCATCTTTGTGGTCTGCGCTGGCTACCTCTGCACTGATAGTGCTTTCCTGGTCTCCTGTGTGTGAACCCTTTGTTGTTGCTGTTTGGCTTGATCTCTTTTGTTTAAGATAGGGTCATCTTAGTCAGCTCAGGCTGACTTCAAACTCACTATGTCACTGAGAATGGCCACAGCAGTCACCTTCCCATTGTTGGGACAAAACACCTGACCAGAGCAGCTTCTGTGAGGAAAGGGCTTATTTCAGGTTCACAGTTTCCAGAAGTTCATCATGGTGGACAAAGTATGACAAGCGGTTCACCACTTCATACAGTACCAATGAGTGAGTGAGCAAGCGAGAGAGAGAGCGCGCAGCAAGAGAAGCAAGCTGACTTGTTAACAACCAGCTGGACTAATAAACCTGGGAGCTTTTGCGCAGTGACACGCCTCCTCCAGCAAGATCCACCTCCCAAAGGTTCCACCTGCCCACATCTCCTAGGAGGCTATGGGAGACATTTTATGTTCAAAACGCCACAGTGACCTTCAACTCCTCATTGTCTCGACTCTACCCCATAAATTCTGTCTTGATAGGTATGAGCCCCACACCCAGCTATTTACTGCTTTTCTTTTTGCAATGCTGCGGATTGACCAAAGGGTTTCAGGCATACTAGGCAAGTGCTCTACCACTGAGCTATAGCTCTAGCCTTCATGTGTGAATCCATAAGAGCATGGTGGTGTCTTCTGTAAAGGCAAGCAGTGGTTGTACGTTAGTTTTTTGAATAGTCCCAGCTCTTATGAAGAACCATTTTCCCTGGCTGTGGATGACAGAACTCTGGATTCAGACGGCAGGCAGTGCCTCTGGGGCCTGTCGTGTTCACTGTGATCGCTGGTTTTCCTTGGAGAAAGAACGAAGATTAGTCATTTCTGGCTCCTAGAATTCTTGCATAACTTGCCTTTATCTGAGCACAGCTTCCTGGGAAGGCTTTTTCCTGGCATGTTCCTGTGTTCCCACTTCACTTCCTTTCCATGTATCAGAAGGACCACTGAGGGTCATACTAGGATTCTGTGTTCATTCTAGAGGGCCAGTGTTCAGTTTTTCTCTTTTCCGTGCGCCTTCTCATCTGGGGCCTCTTTTTTGAGTCATGTGATGTACCCTCACCAGAGTTGCCGTCCTTACGCACATAGGAATGTTCATGTCCCCCTTGCCATCACCTAGCACTACCCTAACACCGCAGAATGGCTATATGCGACATATACAACCCCTACCCCCAGATGATTCTGATTTCCTCTTGGTGCACTCTCTCTGCCTGTTTCATAGGGTCCTCATCCTTATCTCTGGAATATGAATCTCAGGGCCAGCAGACAGCAGGACACTGAGAGACTCAGGCCTTTTGGCTTTCTTCATCCACCCCCCCGAGCCTCTGCTCTGAAACTTGGCTTGTGCTTTGGACTGCCTACTTTTACCTGCACTGAACTCTGAGGTTAAACTCTAGTTTACTTGACACTGCATAAAGCAAGTGCTTATAAGATAAGATAGCTTCTCCTTTTTCATTTCTCACACTCCTTAATACATCTGGTTCTGATTATTTCTTCTAGTGTGCCTTGACTTTGCCTCATACTTTGCTTGCATTTCATTGTTATGTTCTGAGATTATTTCTAGGTTTTTGCTGAGTCTCTATAACTCTACTTCTGATGAAATAAACAACTTTGATGAGTCATGAGGGAATCTGAACAGAAAAGAAGCATGTGTGCAATTTCCACTGTCTGTCCTTTTTTATGCCTTGTTTTCTGTTAAAGTTTCAGCAGGCAACAATTAGAATAGTACAGTGCCATGGTATTTAAAATCCTTATTTCTGATAATGTAGGGAGGCAGGTCTTGCTTATTCTCCAGCTACTTTGGGGTTCTCCCAGGCTGGTAGCTTTTCCCTACCTAACCAATGAAGGACGTCATCTTGGTATGTGGATGTACCGCCCACTTTCTTCTTTTCAGCCAGAACTTACCTGCAGGATTCAACACTACGACATCTCATCCCCAATCATGGCCAAACAATAGAGCTGAGAAGTTCCAGGAAGTTGTTTCCCTTTCTGTCATCTGATGGACTCATGTCACTGTCATGTCAAGAAGAGACTTTATCTGTTACATATTAAATTTCATTCTGCCAAACAGAATTTTGACAGGAGCTTAACACGGGTTGCACAATATGTAGACAGATTATAGATACCAGAAGGGGACAAGATTCTTATGAAAACTAGGTGTTTTCATCTAAAGTATATTCATTTTGCACTACTTGATGTCTGTCCTCTGTTAGCTACTAAGGAGATCCTCTTTTGTTCTCTGTTTTAAAACAAAGTAAAGGGCCTAGAGGGATGGCTTAGCAGTTCAGGTGCTTGCCTGCAAAACACAAGGACCTAGGTTTGATTCCCCAGGACCCACATAAGCAAGATGCGCAAGGGGGCACATGTGCCTGGAATTCACTTGCAACAGCTGGAGGCCTTAATGTATTCATTCATTCTTCCCCCTCCTTTCTTGCTCTCCCAAATAAATAAAAATAAAAAATATATACTTAAAACAAGGTAAGTAAAGATGATTGCATGCATTATATTTGGTTAAGGTTAGAGAGCAGCTACAGCAGGTGGGTTTGTACTTTCTTCCCTTTTAAATTTTTAGTTTTTTTATTTTTTGTTTGTGTATGTAATGTGATATGTGGTGTGTAGATGTATGTATGCTTGGTATATGTACATGTATATGCCCATGTACTCAGTAGCAGCAGATTGAGCTGCCAGAGTGAAACATTAGTATTCCATTTTATCACTCTTTCACCTATAGTTATATGAGCAAGTTTTTTATTGATCCTAGAGCTTTTTATTTTATTTTATTTATTTAATTTTTTTGGTGAGGCAAAGTTTTACTGGGTAAAAAGAAAGAAAAAGAAGAAAACTGGTGCAGCAGTCTGCTTCCCAGAGTTCGGGATCTCAGAATGCAGCCCTGAACTGTTTGGAGTGTTTGCTTTTATGGGAAGTAACCACATGATATTTATTTATTTACTTATAGGAGACAGAGAATGGGCATGCCAGGATCTCTAGCCACAGAAAAAATTACAGACACATGTGCCATTCTGTGCATCTGATTTTACATGGGTACAAGGAAATTGAACCTGGGTCCTTAGGCTTTGAAAGCAAGCACTTTAACCACTGAGCAATCTTTCCAGCCCTATTTTTGTTTTTTTTTCTCTCCCCCTCCCCCAGTTTTCAGTGGTTCCCAGGCCCCTGCTACCCCATGGGCACATGACCTGTACAGGCACACATGACCATGCTCACTGCTTATGTGGGAACTGGATTTTTGAAATTGGGCAGTCCCTCAGACCCTCATGCTTACACAGGAAATGCTTAACTACTAAACCATCTCTCCAGCCCTCCTCCCCCATTTTTTTCTGAGGTAAGTTCACACTCTAGCCCAGGGTGACCTGGGACTCAAGCTGTAGCTCAGGCTGACTTTGAACTCATTGTAATCCTCATACCTCTTGTTTGTGCTTTTTTTCATCACAGATGTGTTCTAGGTTGTAGCTTCACACCAATATTCTTTTTTAATTTTTTTATTGACAACTTCCATAATTGTAAACAGTTTCCCATAGTAATTCCCTCCCTCCCTCCCTCACTTTCCCCTTTGAAACTCCATTCTCCATCATATCCCCTCCACCTCTCAATCACTCTTTTTTATTTTGATGCCATATTCTTTTCTTCCTATTAATGATGGTCTGTGTAGGTAGTATCAGGCACTGTGGTGAGTTCATAGATATCCAGGCCATTTTGTGTCTGGAGGAGCACACTGTAAGGGGTCCTCCCCTTCCTTTGTCTCTTACATTCTTTCCTCCACCTCTTTTGCAATGGACCCTCAGCCATGGAAGATGTGATAGAGATGTTTCAGTGCTAAGCACTCCTCTGTCACTTCTCAGCTCCATGGTGCCTTCTGAGTCATCCCAAGGTCACTGCCATCTTAAAAGAGAAATTTCTGTAACTAAAAGTGAGAATAGCATTAATATATGGGAATGAACATTAAGTGAAATGCTTACTGGGCAGTTTGGTGAGCATAGTATATACTTTTAGCTAGACAGCAGCAGACGTTACACCCCTAGGGCTTATGACTACCTCTGTTGTAGGTTTTCAGTATCAGGGATATATTCCCTCCCTTGGGGAGGGGCCTCCAGTCAAATTAGAGGTAGTTGGTTTCCCTCATAACTGATGTGCCACTATTGCACCAGTTGGCTTATTTGGCCTGGCTGGCCAAATATAAGGCTTGCAGTGTTCACTGTTGGGTATCTTCACTGGTGATTTCTCTTTCTGCCACTGTACTGCATGCAGTGTAGCTTTTTCCAGCTTTGTGTCAGCTGGTCTACATGGAGGAAGTTTTCAGCTCAGCTCCAGTAGGGTTTCTCAGTGACCTTGCAGCCTCACACCAACATTCTTCCTTGGGTACACAGAGCTTGGGCTCTTCCTTTACTAACCCCTGAGGAATATACTCTGACCTGGTACACTAACTCAATTTATTGGCATTCCTTAATGAATCTGGAACCTGTATTACTGGCTACAGAAGAAGCACAAAGTGCCCTGGCTTTTTGTGCTCTTGTTTTGTCCTTTGAAAATTTCTGTCCACTCAGGTCGACCCATACATTCTCCACCTCTTGTTAATATTCATATCTTCATTTAAGACATAGGTTATTGGCTTGCTCCTCACCTTATGTTAACATCTTGCTTAAAAACAAAAAAGCCATTTCTCAAGAGCCACAAAGAAAAACTAACTTACTTGCTTCACAGTGAAATGTGGGCAGTGGCTGGTTGCCTATGAGTTGGCAACGAAAGTGACTTACCAACTGCTGATCACTAAAGTGACTTGCCAGCGTTCAGGGAAAGTGATCAAAACAGCAGACAAGAGGATGGCATCTAATTCCAAGCTGTGACTTGGCTCAAGTCAACATTGAAGCAGAATCTCGTGTGCACATGGAGTTGGAGTGTATTTTGTGACTAAAAGCACATTTTTCAGAAAATAGAAGTGGGTAAACACTTCTTTCCTTCTATTTTGATGCAGAATCACACATTCTCAGGACACTCAGAACAGAAGGAAGGGCCAGGATGTCATCCCTGAAGCCAGCTGTCAATTGTCCCAATGTGGCGAGGCTGCCCTTTTCTTAGAAGCAGAGCTGCATGTCAGACACTTACTCTAACGGTCCCACAACTTAAGGTTCTTGGAAACATTTTAGAGTTCAGGTGAACTTATAATGAGATGACCCCAAACTGCAAAATAAAGTTAATCTGGGAAGTTGAAGAACCTTCTATTACTACTTTACATCCAAGAAGATGCCTAAGGAAGGACAGCAGGAATCAGATCAGGTGTTCTTTTGTGTCACTAGGACCCAAATATGTGTCAGGAACAAGTTAATGGAGGAAAGAGTGATTTTTGGTCTACAGTTTCAGACCACTCAGTCTGTGGGGACATCATGTCTGGAGGGCCTGGAAGAAGACAGCTATTCCCATCACAGTTTACAAGGGAAGAAAGAGCTTCCAAGAAGGGGCAACACTGTTCTATTTCCAAGGTCCTAACCCCAGTGGCCCGTTTCTCCTACTTCCTAAAGTTTCCAGAACCTCTCCAAACAATACCATCAGCTTGGGCTCAAGCAGTAAGAATGCGAGCCTGGGAGGGGGATTGCAGAACAGACCCTAAGCGTGGCAGTATGCCTTCCCTAGAGACTAGTGGTTAGGATTTGGCTTGCTCTGATCATCGCAACAATTTTTTCCTCTTCTTTGCTCGTTCTCTTTTCTCTCTCCCTCGCTCTTGTCTTCTTTTAAGAAACAGTTTTTCAGAGTCTCAGCATCTCTTGCAAGGTGACAGAATTTGTTTGTGGCTCATGTGGGGTTGCCTGTGAGGAAACCTGGCAGATTGCAGAGTCATTCTGTGTGATATGTGCTGGCCGTTCCTGACCTTTCCGTGGATGACCAGCCAATGAGATGCCCTTCAGAGATCTGGGGCTTTTTTGTGAAACCTGATATAAATTGAGTGTTGCACTAAAATCTCAAGCCCAAGGACTCAGCCTTGCTTGCACAGATTGAGTTTGGAGGTTGGAAATTGAAAATCTGGCATGCTCCCAAATCCAGAGCATTGTCATTGATTATCTGATGCCACAAGTGTACATGCCATAGCCGACCTCAGTGGTGACTGCAAAGACACGTGAGCTAGGAGTAGTGTGGAGAGCCCGCATCACGCTGGTGTGGGGGGCATGAAACAAATGAGTTTTGTGTTTAGGATTGGATCTAGTGTCTAAGGCATGTCATAACGTATCTGCAGATATCCCAAAATCTTGGGGGGATGAAACACTTAGTCCTAAGTATTTCAGATAACAGATGCTCAGCCTAATTAAAAAGAAAAGAAAAGGAAAGAAAGCTATGAGTACCTAAGAATCACTTGGATGTGATTGTAGCAAGCGACTGCAGAGGAGTTGGAAGGCTGTTCCTCTGCCTGTCCACACCAACCACTTGTGACTGCCTGGGCCCAGCTAATGTCCCTCTTGGTTAGACAAATACAGCGAATGACATGTTTCAAGAAGAAATTAAATGAAACCAAAATGGATGGACCCTGATGAGCCAGGAGAAAGTAATTCTTCTTTTCACTGTTTTTTTTTAATTTTTTTTTTCATTGGCACACAGATTAAATTTCATTCATCCTGACATTTTCAAGCAAGCACCTTTGAGCTTTGTGGTTAACAAAGCCATCTCTCCAGCTGTCTCTGACATTTTCAAATACAGTTTGTATTAGCTGATTCTCACCCATCTTTCCCCACCGATGTTTTTTTATGGACCCCAAGGCTACTTGGTTAGTTTTGGAGATATATATATATATAAAATCTACAAAGCCTCCTGATTTTAGGTCAGGATTTTGGATCTTTGTCTGTACATACAGTGAAACTTGAAAAAGATGGCTTTTACTTGGGTGCTATTAGTGGAAGGAGTGGACTCAGCCAAGTAGGTGGTTAAGTCAGCAGTTAACTTTCCATAGCATGATGAACACACATATACACAAGCACATACACCCCCCCCACATACTACACACGTGTGCATACACATGCACATACACTTCGTTTCCCTCTGATGTAAGTATGCTCTTTGGGCTTTTCTATGGCAAAGTAATGAATAGAAAAGGTGCTCCAGCCTCGAGGACAAGAATAGCAGGCAGTAAAATGTCCATTCATGCTTTTAGGGGTGGGGATGTTTGCAGGGATATAAACCCAAATGGTAGACACCAGAGTACCAAGAAACAGTCTACTTAAAACCATAATAAAACTGCACCCAGGCTCATGAAAACAACTCAGCTCTTTAAAATATTTACTTTTATTGAAAATATGATTTCAGCAGGTGTTCTTAGAAAACCACTGTTGCCTTAGGAAGTGGTTATGGATTCCCAGCCGGAAGCCATAGGAACCTTTTTATAAAATTCTCAGTTTCATAAAATAGGCATGTTTTATTTCTGTGATGATCCACACATACAGAATATTACATACAGAATTACACTTAAGGAGTAGATATTCTCTATGTGCTCATCACAGCTATATTTTACTTAGGGTTGGTAGCCGTCTACTCTCCTCCTTCCATAGGGGACAGAGCACCTGAGGGGCGTGAGACGTAGGGGTGGGAGAACGCACACTGCAGACAAATGTGACAGTGCTCTGCTTTTATCTTGACTCTAGGAGGTGGAGGGCAAGTGGTCGTCTTGACGAGGAGCTGCCTCTTCTTGTAGCCTTCTTAGGTGTTTGGACATTTCCTGCAACCTGGGCGTTGGCTCCGGAGTCCATAGAGCACTGCGAGTGGCCTGTCTGACAGCAAGGCTGCTGTGTAACCAGGCTAGACCCGATCACTGTGCTCAGAGGTTTTGAGGGTCTGTCAAAAAGCCATGCCGTTATCTTTAGAGTAAATGTGCCCCAATTGTCAGACCTACATTGGAGTTTTCCTTCAAAGTAATTAATGTTAAGGAGGGGGAAGGGACAAGCTTTTTCAATATGTCTCAGCATCTCCTGATGCTTCCTGGATAATATTTTATTGTTTTTTCTTTATCATTGTAATTCGCACTTTGATCTCATAAAGTTACTAAACCCCTACTACAGACCATCTTGTACCTTGGGGATTGCAATGAATGGAATTCAATTTGGAATTAAAGCATGCATCCTCTAAATGCCATTAAAGGCAGGGCTGGGGTCTTAGCAGTTGAACCAGAATTTTCTCATGTTTATTTTTCTCTATCCTTATTAAACCACTTTCCACCCACACACAAAAAATAGTTTCAGCTCCTAGAGACAGCTTGATATCAGGTGTTGGTGACTGACCATGTGCACACACATGCCTCTGTTTATTGGCAGTTTGTTTCATGACCACTAGATAGAGCTCTTTCACCTAAAATGATGTATTTGATTTTGCTGGGTGGTGGGTTTTTTTTTTTTTTTCTTTTTAATTTTGCTTGTTCTGTTGATGGAGAAAGGGTAGACAATCAAACTGTCCCTGAATGAAAAAACAGAGATTGCATTTCTTCTGCAAATGCAGATACATAGGAATTTTAATATGATTGTCCAACTTGTAAAGTAATAGGTTTATGGGTTAACATGCTATGTGTGTATAAATGGGCTTATGTTCAATGGAAGCACTTTTTCACATGTATGTGCCAATAACAGAGATTACACTTAACATTCTCACGTGGTTTAATCTTCTATTTCGTAGTACTGATTTAAAAATCCTATTGATAAAACTATAAAATGCTAGTCACAGGTCTTCTGGGAACCTGTATTGTATCATTTTAGCAAGTGCTGTGGATGACTGTGGCATGCAGAGGTGTTCTGAGGAGCAGCGGGTTCCCCTACCATGTTGGAAGCAAGTGTTCTTGGGTATGAACTAATGCTGGTGCCAGCCAGTAGAAAAACAAGCTAAGTTGATGACAGCTGAGACTGAGATTACGAATGTAGATTGCCCTTTGTGCAGATATGGCCTGGGAAGGCTACTTTTTGTGGACATCGTAAAGCATTAAGGGAAGTGTGGTGACATCTAGTAGACCACTGTGCAGAGCCCCCCTGGGCCTTGTCAGCAGGCAGAGGAGCCACAGTGTGAGCAGTGCATGTGGTACCATGGTCTCTCTCCCAGGGTGTGACTAGAGAGACAGATATCCCTTGGGCTCTGCTTTTAGGCCCCTGAACTGAACACTATTCCCGACACTTAGACATTTTGAGAAGCTTTGAGCAGCTTCCCCATGTTTCTGTGGCAGGGCTCTTATCAGAGAGAAATTAAAAAGTAGAAAGAGGAGAGTTGCCTAAGGCCAGGAGCAGCCACAGGGCACAGCTGGAGTGGTAGCCCAGACCCCCATGAGACCGAGCAAGGGCACAGCTGCCAGGGTCCCTCGAGGGCCTACGCTCCTACACTCTGAAGCCACAGGAGCCTTAAGAAACAGGCTTCTCCCGTCTCTCCCCCCATCTCTCCACCTCTCTCCCCTGCACTGGCCAATTGCACTTTCAGAATATTGTGTGCTCAGATGGTGTTGATCATGACCCTGGCCTATGGAGTGTTGGCAGAGAGACCACAGGATCAGGGAAATAAATATAGTTTAGGTAAAATCCTCATCTGGCAATGCTGAGCCCTCTCATCCTGGAAATCACCATTAAAGGACTGAAGGACTCAGGCAGAAGGTGTAAGAATTGGGAAAGTTTCTCAGTAAACATCCACTGATTGTCTCTGTGCTGCTCAGGACATAAAGAACTAAGGTAGCAGGCCTAACAATTATCTCTGTCACTTGACATTATCACCAATGCTTCTGCAGAATATTTTCCGTCTGCACCAGGCAGACACGTAAGGTATATGAATATCGGCTTGCTGAATGACTTGGGGACCCAGTGAAGGAGAACGAAGGGCATCCCCACAAGGAGGCATGTGCTCTGATGTCTTCCTCTACCCAGAAGATGCCAGCTAAGTCAACTATGGTTCACCCCTGTAGTAGAGAGTTTCCTGGTTGCCAGGATGACAAGCCTTTATGTCAAGCTTACAGATCCATTAATGGTGGAAGAAGCTGGTTCCAAGTCATCGTTCCACACAGAGAGAGACCACCACCAGCCCACAAGCACCACGAAAGCAGTGGCATGGCTGGCAGCAAGCAGGACTCCCAGAGCCCAAAACCTTTCTGCATCCCTTTGGGCTGGAATTCAGATCTTTCTTAGTGACCCCCCCTCAATAGCAGGGGTCTGCCTACTAGGGGCCAAAGCTACAAACTTAATTTTAATAAAACACCTGAGTCTATGGGGTTACACATTCAAATACCACAGCCACTTACCTTTTGACTCAGACCTCTTTGCTCAGTGAGCCTGATGTGCAGCTCCGGAGCTGCCGCTTCGGACCCTTTGGTCTTTCTTTCCACCCTCTTTCATAACACCTGTGTCTCAAGGTATGAAGTAATTTCTTGGACTTAGCATTGCCTCCCTGTACATTGAGGTCTGCATGTGGTCAGGGATCTTTTGTCTTCCTTATACATTCCTCAGTCCCTGGACCACTGTCTTGTAGGAGAGATGTGAGACATCATTTGTCAAAGGATCAAATGCTGTGCTACTTAAAATTCAGTTCGGGGGGGCGTATTACCATGGGATATTTTTTATAATTATGGAAAATGTTAATAAAAATTGTGAAAAGATTAAAATACAATAAAATTCAGTTCAGTAAGACATGACGTGTCTTAGTCACTCAGACTGGAACAACTTACTCAGCTACTTTTTCCCTTAGTTTCCTCTATCAAATTTCACAAGCTGTAGTGTTTATTAGATGAACTTTTGTATTGAGGCCTTCAGAGTAGACTAGAAAATTCTTATATTTAAACCTTTAGAGTATATAGCAAGAACTCAATTAATAAATTTATATAGAGAGGCCTTATTTATTTAAAAACAATTATATATTTATATTACATTTATATGCTATATTTATTTTACAAAAATAAAATTAAATGGCCTATCCAGTTCTCAGAAAGAAGAATGAAAACAGATAAATACACAATTTGAGTATTTTTCCATGCACTTGTTCTTATTACAGTGATAATGTGCAGACTGTCTAACAGATAGTGGGCTTTTTATCAAATCTTCCTTTTTTTTTTTAAATGCTAAAGAGAGAGAGTTGGTACACCAGGGTTTCCAGCCACTGTAATCAAACTCCAGAGGCATGTGCCACCTTGTACGTCTGGCTTATGTGAGACCTGGAGAGTCAAACATGAGTCCTTTGGCTTCTCAGGCCTTAGACATTGAGTGATCTCTCCAGCCCTTCCATATCTTTTTCTTATATTGCATCATCTATTTTAAAAGTTAGAGGAAGTCTCAGAGTCTCACATGTACCTCGGGCATGGTTTCTTGCAGATCCCCACATTAAGGTTTCTGGAAAGAAAGAGGATGTCAAGGAAGCCAAGGAAATGATCATGTCTGTCTTGGACACGAAAGTAAGTGAATGTTAAGTTTAAAGCCTGTCTCTGTAGGGGCTACTCAATGCTGGGATGAAGGGAGAAAGTGGTGGGGGCCTTGAGATAAGCCCATGTGATTCCACAGCACATGCAAGACTTGTTTTTTTTTTTTAATTGTCTTGGTAAAGAATACATCCGTCTGTCCGTCCATCCATCCATCCATCTATCTATACACACACACGCACACACACATATTTATATATAGAGAGAGACATAGACAAAATTGTCTTAAAATGAGGCTGTTTTACTAATCAGGGAAATTGTCAAATTGTTTTATTGAGAAATCTGTAAGGTCTCCGTGGAGTCACTTCTTAGTGTCCCGCAGCATAAAGGACAACATGTGCAGAGAGTTGGTTTTTCTTTCTTCATGCATCATAAAGTGATAACTTTATTTCCACCTAGAGCAATCGGGTCACATTGAAGATGGATGTTTCCCATACTGAACATTCACATGTTATTGGCAAAGGTGGCAACAATATCAAAAAGGTGATGGAGGAAACAGGGTGCCACATCCACTTTCCAGATTCCAACAGGAATAACCAAGCAGAGAAGAGCAACCAGGTGATGTCTCTCCACTGGGCTTGCATGGAAGGAGCCATAACCCTAAGTTGTAGCATGCTTGGCACAAAGCAGCACTCTATAGATGATACCAACTACAGATTGTGTGCTCACCACCCCACAAGAGGCTGAGGTGCTGTGATGTTTAGGGTTAGGCGCAGGAGGGTCCAGCCTCTTGACCTTGCATTGGCTGACAGGAAATGGGGAAGATGTTCTCACAGTACGATCCTGAGGTGAGGCGAGAGCATGCCAGGCAGGAAAGGACCTCTGGCTTGCCTGTCCAGTGCCAGGATTCTGTCTGGCAGTTCCTGAAGTCACCATCTAGGTGACTCCAGGCAACCTCCCTAGAGGCATTGCATGAGTACCCTGCTTCTTCACACTGATCGAATTGGGCCTGTCTCCAGTTTATTCCTGCTGCTTCTGGCTCTCGTTTTGGAACTCACCTGTTCATGCAAGCATTTTCAACTTACCTATGCAATCCAGAACTGCACTTCGTTCTACATTCATCACTCTAGTAGAATCTGACACCTATAATGGTGACATAGAGGGGGGTGTGTGTATAAAGACTTACATAGAAAGGTGTGATAAAGGGCCTGGGCATTCTTCAGATTTCTCTATGTGTGTGTACATGCGCATGTGAGGACACACACACCGTGGGTACATGCAGAAGTCAGAGGCTAACCTTGGAGTGTCATTCCTCACCTTTCACCTTTTTGGAGATGGGGGTCTGTCTTGTAATTTGCTGCCACAAATACCAGACTAGCTGACCTCCCAGATTGGGTTGCAGGCTCACATGCTTCTGCATCCTGGCTTTACATGAATTCTCACTATCCAGACTCTGGCTGCCAGACTTGGGCAGCAACAGTTCTGACCATAGAAGCAGGTCACAGACCTGCATTACTCAGGACTTCTAACAGCTGCTCCAGCATGCCATAAGCCCTAAGCATTCCAGAACCATGTTCTTCCCCTCTAATATAAGATCAGTTTTTCAGCTGGTGGATTTGAAGAAGGTTCCTGGATCCCTGGAGAGAGCCAGTGGAAGTGACAGTAATTGACAGCTGGTGTGGAAGAAGTTCAGTGTGTTGAGAACTTAGTGTATCCATGCCATTGTATATTGCTACGTACCTGGCATCAAATAGATTAAACAAAAGGAAGAAAATTCCCTGAACAAAGATTATGGTGGGCATTATTTTGGGGCATAATGATGGGCAGAATGAGGATGGAGGCTGTGGAACTTGGGGTGGGCCCAAGGGTGCTAGGACACAGTTGACATCCATGGTGAGGATCCAGTTCTGGCTCAGCTGGCCTGGGTTGGGTGTGAGAGCTTTTATTTTCGCTGAGCTCTCAGATGCTCATGCTTTTATCCGTGGACCACACATTCAGCAGCAAGGTTGGAGATACATAAAGAAGGCAGGTGACGGTTTTGGTTAGAATAAATCTGTGTTTTGTTTTGTTTTGTTTTACTTTTGCAGGTATCGATAGCAGGACAACCAGCAGGAGTGGAATCTGCCCGAGTTAGGATCCGGGTAACTGTCACTTTCCTATGGTGAATGATGTCAGGAGTATGTATGAGATAAAGCATGGAAATACTCTACCGCTTTGTAACCAAATGATATTTTTAGTAGGTAGGAAAAATGGCAAAAGTTGTCTACATGACCATTCTGCCTCCATTGTCTACATTTTTACAGAAGATATTTTAGTCAGCATAACAATAGCATTTGAGGATATTAAATAACTTTTTCTATTGAAAATATTTCTAGAAACGTTCTGTATCTCATCTGACACCATTTCTTTGATGAATTGTAAATGATCAAATAGAGGTGTGAGGGGAAAATGCCACAGGCCATTTGAGCTATAAACCATAAGAGGTTTCCCAAATGGCTTTGTCCAGTAACATAATGTTACATAGTCTATTAAACTTGGGTCTCTCATCGAAGCAACTTATGTCCTAAAAGTCCATTTTCAGAAAAGAACATATGAGCTATATCTCACTACCCCTGTCTGTAACGGTGACTCCCCTGACATGCTGTGCTTTGGGTCTCCTAGGAGCTCCTTCCCTTGGTGCTGATGTTCGAGTTACCAATTGCTGGAATCCTCCAACCAGTTCCCGATCCTAACTCCCCCTCCATTCAGCACATCTCTCAGACATACAACATCTCCGTATCGTTTAAGCAGCGGTCTCGAATGTACGGAGCTACTGTCATAGTGCGAGGGTCTCAGAATAACACCAGCGCTGTGAAGGTAATAACTCTCGTAATTACCAACAAGTGAGTGTGCAGATTCAGCAAGGGTTACTGTTTCTTTTGCTGGTTTTTTAAAAACTTTTGTTAAATTCAGTTTTAATTTATTTATTTGAGAGGGAGAGACAGAAAAAGAGGGAGAGAGAGAGAGAGAATGGGCATGCCAGGGCCTCCAGCCACTGCAAACAAACTCCAGACGCATGCGCCTCCCTGTGTATCTGGCCAACGTGGGTCCTGGGGAATCTAGCCTCAAGCTGGGGTCCCTAGGCTTCACAGGCAAGCGCTTAACCGCTTAGCCATCTCTCCAGCCCTTGTTTTTTTTTTTTTTTTTTTTTGTTTTTTTGAGGGAGGATCTTGCTCTAGCCCTGGTTGATGTGGAATTTACTAGGTAGTCTCGTGGTGGCCTTAAATTCACAGCAACCCACCTACCTCTGCCTCCTGAGTGCTGGGATTTAAAGACATGCACCACCACACCCAGATCTTTTGTTAATTAAAAAAAACAATTTAAATTTTATTTATTGGTAAGAGAGAGAGAGAAGTAGAATGGGCCTCTAGCCACTGCAAAGAACTCCAGACACTTGTGCCATCTTGTACATCTGGCTTATGTGGCTACTGGAGAATCAAACCTGGGTCCTTAGGCTTTATAAGCAAGTCATAAGCCATCTCTCCAGCCCTCTTTTATTAATTTTTAAAATTTTTTCATTTATTTTGAAGGAGAGACAAAAGGAGAGAGAAAGAGAGTATATAGGCATACCAGGGCCTCTTGAAGCTGCAGATGAACTCCAGACACATGCACCATTTTGTGCATCTGACTCTTTGTGGATACTCAGGAATTGAATCTGGTCCAGCAGGCTTTGCAAGCAGGCACTTTAACCTCTAAGCCATCTTCCTAACACTATTTTTTTGATGCAGAGTTGACCTTGGTAACCCAGCCTTGCTTCAAACTCATGATCCTTCTGCTTCAGTCTCCTGAGTTCTGGGACTATAGGTGTGTGCCACCGTGCCTATAATAATAGTTTTATTATTATTTTTTATTTCGTTTTGTTTTTTGTTTTATTGAGATAGCATCTCACTATAGGCCAGGAAGACATAGAATTTACTGTGTAGTCGCAGGGTGGCCTCAAACTCATGGCAATCATCCTGCTACTGCCTCCCGAGTGCTGGGATTAAAGCTTAGAAGTTTTGTTTTTATAGATATTAGACTACTTGGTTGCCAGAATTTTCCTTTGCATTACGTTTGGCTTTAGAATGTGCTGTGGTTTTTCCCTAGCTGCTGGAGGTGCAGGAGGAACTTTCCTGTTTGTGCACACATGGGTTTCATAGGATCATTTTCCTCCCACCCTTTTCTGCCAGGAGGGGACTGCCATGCTGTTAGAACACCTTGCGGGGAGTCTAGCCTCAGCTATTCCTGTGAGCACGCAACTAGACATCGCAGCTCAGCACCACCTCTTTATGATGGGCCGGAATGGGAGCAACATCAAGCATATCATGCAGAGGACAGGTGCTCAGATCCACTTCCCCGACCCCAGCAACCCCCAGAAGAAATCTACCGTCTACCTCCAGGGCACCATTGAGTGTGTCTGTCTCGCCAGGCAATATCTCATGGTAAGTTACTCCAGTCAGCACTGCAGCATTTGTCTAATTTCTTGTGCAACTACACACACTGTAGCCAGCCTCTTCACAGGATTCTTAGGAAAGCTCTCTGGAAGCCTGCCTGGTCGCACAGGAAAGTCTTCAGTAAAAGGTCAAAAACTGCAAGAATGGGGTTTATTACACCTCCACAGGCTGGACTTCATTGCATAGGGAAACGATACTCTCTCAATATTTTTCTTAACTTAGACTTAACACGTCAGAGAATAAGGAAGTAATCGACTATTTTGTGGTGTGGATGGAAGATGACTCTCCTCATCTGACAAACAGTGTCAGTATGTAGTTTCTACTTTATAAAAACTGTTTAAACAGAGAAGTAAAAACACTATTCAGATTTCATCCTCAAAGACTCAGCTCTTGGCCACCTGAACTGTGTGCACATTTCATAAATTTCTTACATAATTCAAAGAATATTCTTTAAGCTTTTATTTTGAGTATTACATAACAAGAATAGCGTTATATAATTCAATACTAGTCTAGTTTATAATTTATTTATCCTCTTCATACATTCACTTAAGACCCTAGTGTGTGGGTTGATATGTGGTAACACAGGCCATGTTGCTAGGTATGCAGACATGCATCCCCAGAGCACAGTTTCAGTGACATTTCAATCAGGTGTGACCTTTGTCTTTATTGACTAGCAGAATTTGCTTTGAAAAGCTCTCAAGAAAACCCAAATTTGCATTAATTCCGCTCCTTTGACAGATGAAACTTGTTATAAAATCATTAGGACTGTTCTTGTCTTAAAAACGTATTCTGTGAATGTAGTCTCTTTTTTCAAGCCCAGTTTATTCTATCGTGTTCCTTGTGTGTGCACTTGGGGTCTGTGTGTGTGTGGGGGGGCCGAGGAAGGCATCAGTCTCACTTCATTGCTCTCCATTTCCTGTCCTAGACAGGGTCTCTCACTGAGCCCAGAGATCACTGATGGGGCTAGACAAGCTAGCCATCATGTGTCAGGAATCTTGTCTGCACCTCCCCAGTACTGAGGTGACAGAAACACACCATAGTACCTGGAAATTCATGTGGTAGGTGCGGATCCAAACTTAGGTCCTCATGCTTGTGTGGTGAAGTGCTTTGCCCATTGAGCAATCTCCCCAACACCTATAATGTTATTTTTTTAAATATTTTTGTTTGTTTCATTTTTATTTGAGAAAGAGAGAGAGAATGGGCGCACCAGGGCTTCTAGCCACTGCAGACGAACTCCAGATGTGTGCGCCCCCTTGTGCATCTGGCTAACGTGGGTCCTGGGGAATTGAGCCTCGAACCGGGCTCCTTAGGCTTCACAGGCGAGCGCTTAACCGCTAAGCCATCTCTCCAGCCCTATAATGTTATTTTTAATACACCGTCAGTGAGATTGCTCATTCATAAGCAAGAACTGGTATAATGACTCTGTTTTCTTCGTAAGTTCAAAATGCTTGAAAAAGTTCACAGATTAACACTCCTGCTTTGACAACAGCCACCAAAAATATAGATGTAGCATGAGATATACTGTTGTAAAATACTGAAAGAAGGAAATGATTAAAAGGCTTTCAGTACATTTTTACAACTTTCTTATATAGACAAATCACTTTTACCCACAGTTAGGTGGCATATAATCTTTCACTGTAATCCAGTATGTTTATCAGTAACTTTTCCTGGTACATTTGTATAAAACTACAGCAACCAGGGACTTACACAGAGTGCTATCCCATAGATTGGGAAAAGTAAGTTGTGTGGCTCTTACACTCCATAGAGTAATGGCCAGGAAGAGATCATTGAAGAAAAAAATCAAAACTAAGGGTTGCAGTGGCAAAGGAAGTGAAGGAAGGGGTGGAGCTCACAGCCCCTTTCAGGCAGGTAGTCCTGACAATATCCACTGTATCCAAAGGCTTTGGCTGCTTAAGATGCTTCTGGTGAGTTAAGATGATGATGTACAGAGTTTACTTTGAGGGCATCAAGGGACGGCCCTGGTCTGATAGAAGAAACAAGCTCACTGCCATGGGGGTGTGTTGTGCATCAAGAAAGCCAGGTCATGGGCTGGAGAGATGGCTTAGCGGTTAAGACGTTTGCCTGCAAAGCTAAAGGACCTTGGTTCAATTCCCCAGGACCCAGGTTAGCCAGATGCTCAAGGGGGCGCATGTGTCTGGAGATCATTTGCAGTGGCTAGAGGCCCTGGTTGTACCCATTCTCTTTCTCTCAAATAATTTTTTTAAAACCAGGTCAAAATAGAAATATCTAAACTCATGTTGAGTTTTGTTGAAAACATTTTTTTAAATGTTTATTATTTATGTGCAATGAGAGAGAAAGAAAAAGAGAGAGAGGGAGAGAAGAGGGAATAGGTGTGCCAGAGCCTCTTGCCCCTGCAAACAGACTCCGGATGCATGCACCACTTTGTGCATTTGGCTCTACATGGGTACTGGGGAAGTGAAAGCAGGTAATCAGGCTTTCAAACATGTACCTATGACCAGTGAGCCAGCTTTCTAGCCCCTCATGCTGAGTTTTCATTCAAGATGCCATCACTGTAAGTCATTGAGCCAAGGCACAAGATTTGTCCCTTAAGGTGGTAGAGAATCTCATTTCAACCACCACCAACAAAACTAAAATCAGAGATTGAAGAAATTTTCCAAGGTGGAAAGTCTATTGAAAAAAGAAAATCGTAGCCAGGCATGGTGGTGCATGCCTTTAATCCCAGCACTCGGGAGGCAGAGGTAGGAGGATCTCCATGAGTTTGAGGCCACCCTGGGGCTCAATAGTGAATCCCATGTCAGCCTGTGCTAGAGTGAGACCCTACCTTGCAAAACCAAAAAAAAAAAAGGAAAAAATTTGTGGGCTGGGAAATAGCTGAATAGTTAAGTCCTTACCCCATTAGCCTGAGGACCTCTCGGGCAGGAGACCAAGTTAGAGTCCCTAGAAACTATGTAAAAGTTTGGGCATGACCACATATGCTTGTAATCTTAGTCTGTGGAGGGCAAGACAGAGAATGGCTGAGGCTTTCTGGTAGACAGCAGCTCTGGATTGAGGGAGAAACAGAAACCCCATCTCAAGGAAAGAACTACATGGGTAAGGAAAAGAGAGAGCACTCCCATTCTCCTCTGGCCTCCACATGCAAATGCATGGGGGTCATGCATCTGCACACACATACATGCATACATCACACATCTAACACACACAGAGAGAAACCGAGAGAGAAAGAAAGTAAGTACATGCCAGGACCAAACCCAGAAACATACCAATTTTGATGATATTCAAAGCATAGCTTCCTGCCCCTCACTCCGCATCCTTCCTATATCAGTCTGAAATGTAGGCTTTAATACTTTGGTCTGCTCTTTAAGCTATAACATGTTGTACTATTTATAGATATGTTCACGTACCAAGTATTAGGGTGATTAATTCTTGGACATTCCTTTCTGATGGTTGCTAGGGCTGTCTCCCCCTTGTGCTGATGTTTGATATGAAGGAAGAAATTGAAGTCGATCCACAGTTCATCGCTCAGTTGATGGAACAGCTCGATGTCTTCGTCAGTATCAAACCAAAGCCAAAACAACCAAGCAAGGTTGGTGCAGGGTCTGTGCACAAAAAACCACTTGTAGCACCATATGCTGTACACTTTGGTTTGCAGTTACATGTATATGTGTTATTCTGTATTGAGTCACATCAGTATAAATTTCTAGCAGTGTTCATTATTGATCATCATTTTCTTTGTTGGTTTCTGGAGTTCATTTTCAGTAACCATTACTTTTCTATAAATACATATGAAAAAGGATAAAATTGTTTTGTTTTAATTTGACATATTAACAAGAAATCAAACAACCAATCAATAATGGGCTACTCCAAAGATAAAGTAAAAATGTCCAATAAAGATGAAAAAACGTCCAACTTCCTTAGCAATTAGGAAAATGCAAATTAAAATTACAATGAAATTCTGCCTTGCCCCAGTCAGAATGGCAGTCATTAAGACAATACACTGGTGAGGAGGCAGACAAAAGGGAACCCTCAGACCCTGCTGGTGGGAATGTAAACCAGTCCTGCCCTGATGGGATTCAGTATGGAGGCTTCTGTGAAAACTAAACAATGGATCTACCGTAGGACCTAATACATACCAATTTAAAAGTCACTTTCAGAATTTAGTATCTGGCAGCCACCATGTTAGTCTAGCAATTTAAAAACTATAGCCCATTCTTTTTTAAATAAAGGCTTTAAGTGACAAAGTGCTCAGCCTTCTTAGGTTCTCCTCTTCTCAGATGTGGCAGAGCTTCAGTAATTATATGTACAGCTAATGCTATAAGTGTGATACCTACCAAGTGCTTATGAGAATGTGAGGAAAGAGGAATGCTCTTAGTATTGTGAAAATTGGCACAGCCACTCAGAGAGCATTTTGGGGCCATCTGATCACACCAACTCCGCTTATGGTTACCCAGGGGAATATGCCTTTGTAGCAGGGCACCCACACCTCTGTCTTTCTGAAGTGCCAGGCAGGGGCCCAGCAAATTCACAGTGAGTTGCTTTTTGCCTTTTGGGTAGGAGAAGAAACATAGAATTAGGAAATTGTCAAGGTGAATGCTTGATGTTTTTCAACAAAAGTCAGAAAATAAATAAGTCTTTGTTCATGCACTAAGTATAAAGATGCTATATTAACATCATTTTTTTATGTGTTAAAATCTTCAAAATACAAGGATTTATAACATACAACTAAGTTGAGTTTGTGGGATGTTTTGAAGAAAAAGTAATTCCTAAACAGAGTGAAGGGTCCTCAATGGTTACAGTAGACAACACACCATTCATATCTTCTATTTTTTAAGTTTCTGAAGTATAGCTGTTATCATATATGTAGAATGGTTTCTATGCATATGTGCTACATATATGTTTTACATGTGTACATAATGTGATAGTTGTTCAACTGAAAGAAAATGATCTTACCTTTTTCCAGGGAAAATTTTAGAGGGAAGAAACCTCTGATTCTAAGTGAATATAATGGGGTGAGTTTTAAGTTAGCACATTGGTTTTATATGTCATGAGGCTTCGTGCTTGACTAATTTGAGTTAATGAGAAATGTATACATATTAGGACTAAAAGATAAAGATGGACAGGAACAAGAATAATTCTAGGAGTCCAATGGAAAATGAACTTATGTCAGGGAAGAAAAGATTATAGATAATAAAAACTCATTAATTTTATTATGCCTAACTTGCTGGATGCCATAGCTTTCAGTGCTTTCTTTACCACCCCTTACAGCCTTTTGCCTTGGGCTCACATTTCCAATTTTCTTCAGAAGTCCAGTGAAGGTGAAAAGGGCTCGTCACTGAGATATTTTTAATCATAAACTTTGTCATAGTGAGGAATGGTGGTGCCTGGAGGCCTTGGCTCACTGGAGACTGTAACTGTCCAGTGTGAGAGACGGTTATTGTGCAGTTTGGATCTGGTGATAGGTTTCACTTGGTTCCTAAAACAATGAGGTAGAGGGGAAGCGTCAGTGTTGGAGGGCCGTGGAGAGGGGACGACCTCGGACCCTCTCTCTGTCCCACTACAGCCGTGCTGTGACTATGACTAAATCCCTCAGCTTCCTAAATAGCCATAGTGAACCCGACCCCATAAGGTTTTGGTGGGAACTAGAACATGGCACACCCGTGATGGCTGGTCACTAATATTTGACCATCTTTCCGGGCCTCTGTAAGCTTCAGAAATGAGTGTCAGAACTGATGGATGACTTGATGGCAGGGTTAATTCATTCCGGAGTGGAGTTCTCACTAGCATTTTCATTTCCTCCCCCTCCTTCCCCTTCATTCATTGTAGACTGCTCGCATGTCACTTTTTCCCCCCATTATGTGTTTTCATAGTCTGTGATTGTGAAAAGTGTTGAGCGAAATGCCTTAAATATGTATGAAGCAAGGAAATGTCTCCTCGGACTTGAAAGCAGTGGGGTTACCATAGCAACCAGTCCATCCCCAGCATCGTGCCCTGCCGGCCTGGCATGTCCCAGCCTGGATATCTTAGCTTCAGCAGGCCTCGGACTCACTGGACTAGGTATAAAATTTATTACTACGGCGCTTCTCAGTCACTGGGCAATGCTTATCTGGCTACTTCTCTTTCTGCTGTTCGGGTCTACAGTTAAACACTGTTTTCTTCTTTTCCAAGCCCCAAGGTTAGGTGGGAAGCAACAAAACCTCATCCATCCAGTCTGCGTTTTTGTTTGGCTCTGTGGATTTGGGGGACCCAGTTTCTTCCTATGTGGGTATAAATAGTCAAGGTCTGACTTAATTTTCAGTGGCTGCATTTATTATTCTAAATTAAGGGTGCATTGAGATTGAAGGGATCAGGCTGACTGTAATTTATGTGTTTGTTCTCTCACGGATTTGTAATATTGCCATGGGTCCCTAGAGAGAAAGATTATCTGGTTTGCTTTTCAGAAAGTAATTGCAAATCTGTGAGGGGAGGGAGAGCATCTTCCTGGTGGCTAAGCCTGCTAAGCCTCCAGCCAGCAAGGGAAGCACACAGGCCTGTGCTGGGGTTCATGTCCCTGCCAACGCTCAGCTTGGGGAGCGATCCAGGCAAGCCACTTCCTGACACGGTGGCCTCCCTTGCGGGCTGCTGTCTCTCAGTGAGGCTGGGTTACCACTTCCCTCGTTGTCTCTCAGGTGCTTTTCTACAAAATGCTAATGTAATAGCCCAGACATCCATTCTGCATGGAGTTGAGAGACAAAAAAAATAAACTTAGACTATCATTCAGAGTTTCTTTTTTCCCCTAATACTTGCTTTTGCTTTAACAAATGTGTAGCTCACTGTTAAAGGGCTTGCCTAGCAAGCATGAGGCCTGAGGTTCAATCCCTAATGATGTTTTTTTTTTTTCTAAAAAAAAAAAAAGCATTATGGCATTATGCTTACATGACTAAGATGCTCACTTGCCATTCTTGGACACAACAATAGTAAAACATTCTTCCCTCCTTGGTCCCTCATCTGCCCAAGTTATATAGCCTTCCCCAGGTACCAAAGCAGTCATAATAGCATAGCAATGCCTGTGGACCAGAAAATGAGAACAAGTAACTTAACAGAAACCAAGTCTATCAAAGAATTCTGGAAAGGTTTGCATGCCGAACCTCTCTGTAACAATTAGTGCATGACAGGAGACATGTATACAAATGCATATTTTATTCTAGAACAAATATTCTAAAATTCTAAAGACAAATTTCATGTTAATATCAAGTATTGAGTGCTTAAAACAAAAAACAAAGACAAACAAAAAAAATTCCAAGGAAACTTTTCTCCATATGCATGGTACCAAGAGAGGGCACACGTTTGTTTGGACCCACAGAAAACATGGCCTTTCTACTAAGGAGCCAGTTCAGTCAGTCTAATGCAGGCAAACACCCCCAGTCATTATTCCATGGGACCAGTTGGAAAGAGTTTGTTTGGAAGCTATGTGGGCTACAGGGAAATGAGCATGAATCTCCAGTTGAGCAGGGCTGCTCTTACCCTTGCTCACTGCATGCATGGCAGGCACCTCATGGTGCTCAGTGGCCCTGTCTGCTGTCCAGGTCTGGTCATCTGGTCACATCTGCCCACATCTGCCTTCCCTTTGGTAGTGTCTATTTGTGAACAAGCTGGTATCTGATACTATTTGGAAAAAAAAAAACTCGTCTTCCCTTTTTTATATTTTAAAAAGTATCAGATTCTACTGTTGTCCATTCCACATGGCAGTGTAAAGGCCATCTTTATCTCAGAAACTTGAATTTATGCACATTGACTTTATTTTCATTTATTACAGGTCTGTTGGGGCCCACCACCTTATCACTAAACACTACCACCACCCCAAACTCACTCCTGAACGCTCTTAATAACTCAGTCAGCCCTTTGCAAAGCCCAAGTTCTGGCACCCCCAGCCCCACATTGTGGGCATCCCCACTTACCAACACTTCCACCACCGCAGGTCAGTAATGGAGGCAGGCGTTCTTGGGTGTTGTCTGTCTTTAAATAAAATTTACAACTCGTTCAGTTTCTTCAGGGGCAAATTTGGTTCAAACCCTATTCCAGCCTAGCAGAAATTCTCTGCTGTGTAAATTAGTTAAAGCCAAGCACAACAAAAGGGTGACATTCCATGCAAGTAGAGTATACTCTCCATGAGTGACAAGCACAGTTAGGAAAAGAAGCTGGTTCTCAGGTAAGAGCACCTGAGGCCCACCAGCCTGGTACTTGGGGAACACAGCCCTTGCTTGGACTAGTTTGCTGAGCAGTCATGTGAGCTTAACGACTGTCCTCATCTATATAGTGAAGGGCTTGGAGTAAATATTGTCTGAGTGAAGTTCCATTTTGATATTCAATTATGTTTTCATAGTAAGGTTGAATCTGTTTAAATAGAGATGAACTGGCAGTAACAAAAGTTATATATTGTGAGTTGTTAACAGAAGTAATAGTTGTTGCTTTTGAGTTGTTCTCTGATACGTGTGTTTGTGAAATGTTACCACAGGTTTTTCTGCTATACCACACCTTGTAATTCCATCAACCACCCAGGCCACGCTGACCAATATTTTGTTGTCTGGAGTGCCCACCTATGGGCACACAGCCCCATCTCCCCCTCCCGGCTTGACTGCTGTTGATGTCCATCTCAACAGTATGCAGACAGAAGGCAAAAAAATCTCTGTTTCTCTAAATGGACATGCTCAGGTAATGCCCTTTTACTGGGAAGTTGGGTTCTGCTGCTTGTAAGCCGTGAGCCACCTGCAACTCACCTCAGTCTCTACATGAAATGTTTTCTGCAGTGTCATGTGCCAATCCATATGTTATTTTTTATTTCAGTCCCCAAACATAAAGTATGGTGCAATATCCACCACATCGCTGGGAGAAAAGGTGCTGAGTACGAGTCATGGTGATCCATCCATGCAGACGGCTGGGTCTGAGCAGGCTTCTCCCAAAACCAACCCTGCAGAAGGTCAGGCAGTGTTGCTCTTCTTCCGAGCATCAGTCTGGTTTGTGACTGGGCAGATTCTTCAGGGACTGTAAGATGGTTCTGTTCACCATTACTGACTCCTCCTACCCCAACTTTGTGGAGAGTCAGCACCTTGAATGAAATTCTAGAGGGCATGGTAGAACATGACCTAAGACCTGCTCACCATAAGTGGCACTTTCCCATCATTGGCTCTTTCCATAGTAAAGTGGCTGGGTTGGGTAATGGAAAAGCATGAAATTGCTAAATGTTGGTATATAAGCACATAACTCTATAAGAATCTTTAAGGAACATGATGGTGCCTGGGTGTGTAGCTCAGTGGGAGACTGTTTGTCTATTATATCTAAGGCCCTGGGTTTAAACCATAGTACCATAAGGAGAAAAAGAAAAGAAACTAAGGTTTTAGTATAAACCTTTACCCATAACAGTCTTTGAGACACGATTTTCTCCTCCTCGGGCTGAGTTTTTGTGAGAGCCTAAGTTTGTAGACAATTGTAGTGACTCCACAAAACTTAGCTTTCATTTTGTTTACTCCACTGGAGATGACTTTCAAGTATAAAGTGATGCTGTGCAGACTTTGTAATGTCCCCCCTTCCCTCCTGCAGGTTGCAATGATGCTTTTGTTGAGGTGGGCATGCCTCGTAGTCCCTCACATTCGGGGAATGCTGGAGATTTAAAGCAGATGATGGGCTCTGCCAAGGTCCCCTGCAGCAAGAGGCAGACAGTAGAACTACTGCAAGGCACAAAAAACTCACACTTGCAGTATGTATCCCTTTAAACTCCTTAAGCAATAGGTATTCTCACATTTAAAGTAACACTCCCAGTGCCTAGTCTCCTCTTTAAACTCATACTTGCAATACGCAGTCTCCTCTTTAATGTGCTTGATATTTGGAGAGAAAACAGATAGCAGACAAATCTGTTTTGAGGGCAATGGTTAACACTCTGACTAAAGTCAGGCTCGGACTCATGGGCGTTTTCCTTTCTCTTCATAATTATCTTTAAACATTGTACAGTAATACCATCCATTAATTTTCACACTTAGCTTTCTTGATAATCCTTACTCCATTGAGTTTTTAGGTTTAGATCTGTGTCATGAAAACTAATGTTCTCTCTGCTCTTCAGCGCTCAGTAGAGACAATATTTTTCTGAGACAGGGTGTCATGTAATCAAGGGTAACTTTGACTCCCTCTACAGCTAATGGCCCTTATTTCTCTTTTTCACTAAATACCAGTTTGCTTTGTAAGGTCTGGTCTAGCTCTGCTTTGCCTGTGTTTGTCTTTATAAGACAACCAATATCTCAAATGACCATTCTTTTTTAAGGTTAGCTGAGAAACACCTCTCTCTGCTGTCTGTTGACTGCATTTGAGGTGCATGCTGTGTCATGCAGATGTTCTGAGCCCCCAGGCCTGTGTCCTTGCTGGGTCTTCTCAGCAGATCTTCCTTACAGTCTGAATGTGACAGTGTCTCATGGTGACTTAGTGACCGTGGTCTGTGTTGCCAGTCTTCTCTCCTTTCCTTGTCCTCTTCCCTCTGAGAATCTGTTCTCCTGGCCTTGGCCTCCAGTGGGCTGGTGGTAGGCCTTAATTCCCTGTGCACTGCTTCTGTCAGCATCTGCCAAGTGAAGTATATTGTTGTCTTATATTCCAGCACCTCTTTCTAGAGTTCTCAGGTTATAAACAAATAAGCTCTTTGATATTGTGTGTCCCTGTGTTATTTGAACCTACTGGTGCAATTGGATATGAACTTGAAGTGCATGTATGATGAGTTATACAATCAAGTATGCTGCCCATTTTAAGAAGCACTTTGAAGAGTATTTCTCATTGATCTGATAAGTTTATTCATAACCAACATCCTGTGTATTTCACACACATAACCTCTGTCATCTGTATACTTGCATATTTATGTAGATTCTGTTTAGACTCTGTATATGAGTCACTGATATATAAACATGAGAAATCTTGTCTGTGCATCAGACTCAGTGTCCCATAGACAAGATACCGTGTGTATATTGTGAAATAGTTTCAGCCTCTAGCCCTAGAGTCAGAGGACTGGAGTTCAAATTCTGGCTCTGCCGTTTACCCTAGTGGAGTGACCTTGGACAAGGAATTACTGACTTGTGCCCTGTCTTAGCGTTGCTTTGGGTGGAGACATGTAAACGGCTAAAAGTGCATTCACATGCGGGGTCCAGAGGCATCAGAGCTGGATCAGTGATTCCAAACTGTCTTCCACAGCAGTACTGACAGGCTGCTCTCAGACCCTGAGCTGAGTACCACAGAAAGCCCTGTAGCTGACAAGAAGGCTCCAGGAAGTGAGCGTGCCGCGGAGAGGGCAGCAGCTGCCCAGCAAAGCTCAGAGAGGGCCCGACTGGCCCCACAGCCACCATATGTCCACATGCAGGTAATGGAATCTAAAGCAGTCGCTCAAGGGCAGGGCTGTCCATCAGTCCTGTGGAAATGAGCAGCTCTTGTATTCTACTCAGCAGGAAATTTAAATAATTGTTACAACAAAACTGCATCATGTCTAAAGATGGGATTAAATAAAAATAATCATCATAAAATGGCATAAGATGATGTGTCTCATGCAAATAACACTCATCTGTGAGTTGAAGTATTAGAGAAACCTGAGAGGTTATATTTCTAAAGATAAAGAGATCTAATATTCTTGTTTTTGACATGGAGAGGAAATATTTGCTTGGTGCTGTTTTGACCTGGTTAAGAAATTAGCTAATGTGAAGTTTAGTTCTTTGAAAGTAGATGCTCAATATCACAGGTGCTGGTACTATTCACATGCTTTATGATTATTTCAAATGATAGCTTTCTCAACAGGATTTTCTTTTGTATCTGTTTGCAAAGAATCAGGTTAATTACTCAAAATAAATTACTGAGCATGAAATTCAGATATCTAACCTCTCATAAATCACAATATGAAAGATCAGGATTATGTGCCTTTAAAGATACTATATATATATTTCTATAAACATTAAATTTCAGTACCAAAAACTAGACTTACCTACCTCATCCCCCCACCTCCAGAATCTTAATTGAATCCTAGAAATGAGCTGTCATAGATATGTGTAAAGTACAATTCTATCACTGTGGCCATTTTCTTGCCATTATGCTTGAACATTTTCATAAGGTTTTAGGTAAATAAAATCCATGGCCTTCAATAATGTATGAATATTAAAAACTACATTCACCATTTATTTCTGGTGGATTTATTTTCAGTTAATATAAATTAAAATTCTTTGGTTTAGGTCCCATTATGATCTCATTGTGATTTTTTTTTAAAGCCCATGGCTCTTCTTTCCTTGCAGGCTATACCCTAGGTGGCCAACTCCATGTTTCTTTCAGGATGGGTGGCAGTGTTCTCACTGATACTGTTTCACCTTAAGTAGATGCATTTATGCCATTTGTAAACAGCTGGCTCTTAAAGCCACAAAGAAATCAGTGGCAGTGACCATTGACATGAGAAAGTCTGAAGATTCCTAGATCTCTGCAATCAGTATCCCCACATCTCTAGCTCTCTGCCCATTTATCTTTCACCTAATTTATTGTGTAGCTACATCCTTCACTCAGCCCTCCCAGGGCTGAAGGTCCTTCAGGCTGTGGGTTACTTTCAGTGCATTGTTGCTTTCTCCCCAGAGTTCAACACTGTCCTTGAGCAGTCATGCTCAGTGAATACTATGTGAACAAGAGAATACAGGTTTTCCCCACACCTGTCCCTTGGGCATTAATAAGTTGATTTTTAATGTTCCATGCCATTTGAAATCTAGATTTCAAAAAAAAAAAAAAAAAAGGTTATCAGTATCAACTAAAAATCCAGCTCTCCTGATGTACTCTCATGTTTGAGGGGCTGTCTCCTGTCTTCAGTTGTCTAGGACAGCCTTGGCTTTCTTTTACCATTGAGTCTCAGTATTGAGTAGAGCACACTTTAGTCTCTGAAAGATCCTGTTGCAGGCCATAAATGACCTGGGGACTTATACTCGTTGGAATTATCTTCTTGGGAGAAGGATCCAAGAGCTCTTGGCAGTTGGTTCTTGCCCCTGTTTTCTAGACTGGGAGAGATGAGAACAGGAGGTTCACACCTGAGGCATACCTGTGTGCACACACTTTCTTCAGAAAGGCCAGCCTTGGTCCCCACATATGTCTGACTATACCCTGGTTTCCCATTCAACATTAGTGCAACAGAAGCCCAGCACCTCCTAATCCTGTGTGGTGAAGGGGAATGAGATGTAATTGTATCGATTTGTTAATATCATTAGAGATTAAAACCAAATAGGTTCCATTTATCGCACTTCAAAAACCAAGACTGTGCCTGTTTTATTAGTAACTTCTTAGATTGTCTTGGCATCATTGTGCTCACCTAACTGAAGGAGAACAGTAGAAACCTTTAGCATTTATTTAAAAAAAATATTTATGGGCTGGAGAGATGGCTTAGTGGTTAAGCGCTTGCCTGTGAAGCCTAAGGACCCCGGTTCAAGGCTCGGTTCCCCAGCTTCCACGTTAGCCAGATGCACAAGGGGGCGCACGTGTCTGGAGTTCGTTAGCAGCGGCTGGAGGCCCTGGCCCGCCCATTCTCTCTCTCTCCCTCTATCTGTCTCTCTCTGTGTCTGTCGCTCTCAAACAAATAAATAAAAAAAATAGTATAATAATTTAAAAAAAATATTTATTTGGGAGAGGGAGAATGGGCATGCCAGGGCCTCCTGCCACTGCAAATGAACTCAAGATGCAAGTGCCACTTTGTGCACTGTTTTTACATGGATACTTGGGAGTCTTAACCCAGATGGTCAGGCTTTGCAAGCAAGTACCTTTAACTGATGAACTCTCCCCATCCCCTGTCACATATTTCTAGTAGGCCTTGAAACAGTACAACTTTGTTAGGCTCATTACTAGACAACTAGACATTAGCAGATAGTGTCCCAGTGTGGTAGATGTTTTAGTAAATAGGAATTTTGTTTTCACCTCTCAGGAAACACTTTATAATTTGCATAGCTTTGAGTCAGAACTGGTGCTGTATTATTTTTATTTGAAGGCGTGCTTAAACTTAACACAGTTGCCATGTATTTCTGTCATGCCATGGTGCAAAGCTTAGCTTGTGTCTCAGATAGCTATCTGGCACATAGGAATACCTTTGCTCTCTAACCATGGGGTGTCAGCAGGACACTGGGAGATGGGAACTAAAGTCATTTTCCCTGTGTTTCATTTTCAGGCATTTGACTATGAACAGAAGAAACTATTAGCAACTAAAGGTACTTGATACTTGAATGCTTTATACTTGATTGGTTTTCAGTGCAGTCATAAGTAGTTCCCCTGAACTAGTGATTTGAAAAACAGGATGCTTATTAAATTGCACAGATTCCGTTGAAATGGAAATGTATTTTATTAAATAGATCAGAAGTCACATAGCTGCTTTCATTTATAACTTCTTTGGATAAAATGCCTTAATGTATTCTTAGCCATTTTGTGTCAACAAATAACCTTCACTTAAAATTCATCACATATAGGAAACACACACACAAATTATCAGTGCTTTCTGCAATGTATTAAGAACCTCAAGCATGTGTTTGATGTTCTGTTTTCTGAAGCGATGTTAAAGAAGCCAGTGGTAACGGAGGTCAGAACGCCCACTAACACCTGGAGTGGCCTGGGCTTCTCGAAATCCATGCCTGCAGAGACCATCAAGGAGCTGAGGAGGGCCAACCACGTGTCCTACAAGCCCACAATGACAACCACTTATGAGGTTCGTAGAGTCAACCTATCTGTCCTTTCCCTAAATGTCCACTGCTAGCTTTCTCCTATCCCTGGTTCTTTAGAGACATAGGACAAATGATTAGTGCTGGCTTGGTTTCTTCTCTGTTCTTGGAAATGTGTTTCTATAAAATTGATGCAATCTTATATAATGTGCCCTTTCTCTCCTAGTATTGTTGAACAGCTATTTAGGAAATGGTTAGTTGAAAGTGGGCTTTTATTGGGAGGGAGGGGTAGATACCACAAATGACAGAGTATAGGGTTAAGAAAACACAAAAGACAAATGTAATTATTTCACAAAACTGTATGACTCCTTTTGTCCAAGAGTATCAGTAGTGAACCCACCATGGTTCGGGGGGAGACATATTCAACAAAAAGTTTTTTTCAGATATGAGTTAAAAATTCAGTGTGTTCAGATGTGCCAAGAGCTCAGCAGGAAGCATCACAAACAAGAGCTGCAGGCTCTTTGTCTCCCAGATGTTGGTAGCACACATTCTGGTGAGACTGGGAAGCTGGCGTTCTTTGTGTGTAACAGAGGGTCCCGACCTCTACCCTTGTAGCCAAGCTCCGTGTGACTCAGAGCAGGCGTCATTCATCAAACAGTGCCGGACTTTGGCCATAGGCCTTCAGGAGTCAGGGTGGGAACACACACACACACACACACACACACACACACACACACACACACACACACCTGAGAGATGTCCAACCCCAAGGAGTAGAGCTCCTCAAGCTGAAAACACTTGCTGGTGAACATTTCATTAATAGCTTACCATTTGTAGATGGACATCTGTCTATCCATTTTCTTTGTAATGAGACTGCTGATGAAAGGTAAAAGAAACTTCTTTTAATGATTCTGTGCTGGGTGGCGCACTCCTTTAATCCCAGCCCTCTGGAGGCAGAGGTAGGAGGATTGCTGTGCCACCCTGAGACTACATAGTAAATTCCAGGTGAGCCTGGGCTAGAGTGAGACCCTACCTTGAAAAAAATACAACAACAACAAAAATTCTTTGTCTTTTACAAGTAAGCAAACAAGAAAATTCTCTTGAAATACTAGAAAGAATCGTCCCCTGTGAATTCCAATGTTGGATTGCAGTAGCCATCTGCAGTCTACCTTTAAAGATTGAAGTCACTGTTAGTCAATGGTAGGAATTCAGGAAACATCTTCAGGCTGTAGGAGGTTCGTGCCTCTTCTGTCTTGGACACTCCAGCAGAAAAGATAAACCACAATATAATCCCAAGACCTTCTGCCCAGCACCCAGCAGTACACAATCTCCTTTCCTCATCCCTGAACAATGATGGACGGAGTTGGTGATTCTGTGGTTTTGGAAATGGATCACTTCAGTTTAGACATGTCCCCTCATTCCCTTGATGCCCACAATGCTGCAAGTAGAAAACTGCAGTAACCCAGGGGTCGGGTTCAGGGCTGCAAGACTGCATCGGCCACTGGATCATATCCAGGTGGAATGAGGTTTCCCTCTGTGGAGCCCGAACTTCCCTACGCAGAAGTGGGGCAGACTGCTTATAGGAGCAGAGCCTGAGAGGCAAAAGAGCAAACTCCTGGTCTGCTCATCCCAGAAGTGGGCTAGCTGCCTCTTACAGCAGCCTGAGGTAAAAAGAAGCTGAGGAGAAGTTCAGTTTAAGCCACTAGTAAACCTGCTGCATCTGCCATCACCGCCTCTCCTGCACTGACATTTTAATTGAATAGCCAAACACACACAAGACAGAGCAGCCAGTAATGCATGAACAACTATGAGAAAGGGTAAGAAACTTTCTACTATGGATAACCCTCAAACATTTGTTAAAGGAAGGGTGTGACCTGCAGGACTCTGATGATCCAGAGCACACACCTACTCTGACCATAGAGCAACTACATTCAGCCCACCTGCTATCTTCAATAGCTCTGTGGGCCCTCATTGTCCTCAGCACTGTTTAGCACGTCTTACACATGTATGTTTGTGCTGAGGTCAAAGTCCAACCTGGCCTCTGAGGAAAGGAGCATAGAGCAGATCTTAGATCAGTGAGTCAGCATCTAACCATTGCTTGCCACCACTGGGCATCTGTGCTGTTCAGGACAAAGGTGCACCGAGGCAGAAGAAACCTGGTCACATTGCTTTAAACAGGTGGATTATTCAGTTGTAAGATTACCTTTATGGCAGTTACAAGTAAGGAATTTAGCATCTCAGAGCAGTAATATTAAAATCTATTTGTAAAGTCCATCAGAAATATTCCTGGTTCTTCCCCATAGTTCATCACCACAATAACACTATATCCATTCCCTTAAACCAGCAAGGCCATCGCATAGATCTATGAAAGGGAGTATTTGGGATTCATTCAGTAATGGACAAATGTGAATCACCCATCATATTCCAGAGACGGTTCTATGCACTAGAAACGTGAGCACAAGGTTCTAGCTTTCGAGAGCACAGAGTTTGCTTTCTGGTGGGTGAGAAGAAACACATAACAAGGAAATGAGGCATTAGGCACTAGAAGTGCTATAACCATGAAATGGAGGTTTGAGAATGGACAGTTACAAAACCAGCTACTCTTTGAAGACCTTGGGAATGAGTATTAAATCAAAGGAATGCCTGGAACAACCGTCCTATTGTCAGAATTTTCTGGAGAGTTCTTCTAGCAGAAGGTAGATGGGCTGGTGAAACATTGGAGGTGAGGTTGGATAGAAAGGTTAATATAGCTCATCTGGGCCTGTGTCAAGTACAGTGGACACACATGACTTAAAACGGAGGCATGGTCTGTTCTAGCTGGTGTTTAAAAAATCTACATTGTTTTATGTAGTAAGTTATGGGATGAAGAGCAGTGGCATGAGTGGCATCAGAATGGCATTAAGAAGGTAGTTGGCAGGGCTGGAGAGATGACTTAGTGGTTAAGGCACTTGACTGCAAAGCCTAAGGACCCAGGTTCAGTGCCCATGTAAAGCCAGATGCATGAAGTGGCCCATGCATCTGGAGTTTGTTTGCAGAGGCTGGAGGCCCTGACATACCCATTCTATCCCTCCCTCTCCTTGTAAATAAAAAAAGGAGGGAGATGGCCACAGTCATGGAGATGGAGAGGAGGGGGTATTGGGGGTGTATTAGAGATATTTTCAGAATTTGCCTATGGCTTGGATGAGTGCGTTGAGAATGTCCCTGCAGGCGGATGGCAGAGTTGCGTGCCAGAGCACAGGAGTCCCAAGAGGAGAGGGCTCTGAGGAGCTGGTGGGAATGAGTAGAGCGGTGTGCTCAGCCTGGAGCACACTGAGCTTGAAATGCTAACGGGCCAGTAAGAGGGAGGTGTCAGACTGGCCGCTTTGTGAGGGTGAAGTTCAACAGAAAGGGCACCTCCAGAGACCGAATTCTGCAGGCTCCTGCTCCCAGTAAGCTTCCCAAAGGCTGGAGATTACTCAATGAGACAGTGTAAATAGAAAAAGGATCCTAGGAGCACACCCCAGGGAAGCCTGAAATTCCAAACAGAAAAGAAGCAGAGGGTCCACTGAGGACACAGGGCGTCTTTACCCTGGGCACTGAGTAGGCAGAGCCCCTCCATGTGTGAGTCTGTCCTTGGTTGCTGGAGGACAAAAGCTACACAAAGACTCAACAGTCCCCTCTGGAGAGCCAGGAGGCTGTGCTTAGCAATGATGTCATTTGGACTCATTTTCTTATCTGGTGTACCCTGTTTCCAGGGCTCCCCAGTGTCCCTGTCACGATCCAGCAGTCGTGAGCGCTTGGGGAGTGGAAGCGAGTCAGACAACTGGAGAGACCGGAACGGCATGGGACCCGTGAGTCACAGTGGATTTACGGCACCTGTCGGCAGCCCCAAGCGGAAGCAAAATAAATCAAGTGAGTTTTGACTTCTTTTTGGACTTTTAGACATAAGCTGCTTAGAATGTGCTCATCCAGTTTGAAGTGATAAAGGGTGACTGGTACCCAAGACATCAAGTATCACCTGCCTGCCCTCCCCAGGAAGCCGGCACGTAGCTCTCTCCAGTCAGTGCATTTTACACTTCGTACTCTGTGTGTCTGCACACACACATTTTGTATGTATGTATGTATGTATGTCTGACCCTCTCAAATTCAAAGCCCACAAGGCAGAGCCATTTTCACTCAGTGAACATGTAGGAAGTGCCTGGCGCTTCCTGCCCAGGAGCCTAGCAGGCATGTTGTATTACTGGACTTCTCATTGCTGGGACAAAATGCCTGACGCAATTCCATTTAAAGGAGGAAAGCTTTATTTGGCTTATGGTTCCAAAGGGTCAAGTCCATCAGGGCAGAGCCAGGCAGGCATGGTGGCAGGAGCTCGTCCCTTTCAGTCCAGTGAGGAAACAGCAGGTTCACGAATGTCCCTGCTCAGCCACCTCTCTTTATTCAGCCATCTCAGGAGATGGCACTGCCTACAGTGACAGGCGGGATCCTCCCCTCGCAATTAACCTCATCTAGAGGACCCCTCAGACATGTCTGAAGACTTGTTTCCAGGTTGACATCACATCCTGTCAATGTGACCATCACACAGGTGCTTAATGAAGGAGTAATGCCTGCATGAACATCAAGATGAGTAAAGGGCAAAGCACTGAGAAAAGAACAGCGACAAGTTAGCATAAGTAGATGAGAAGCATGTCAACACGGTTGTCCTGTCTGAGCGAAGATGGCCGAGACTTAGTCTGGTGCATTTTGTCTGCAATGGCAGCCACTCTTCTAGGCTGTATCAATAGGAAAACAGACAAGAGTTGACATGGCCATCACAAGGTCTGCTCATAATCTTTTTAAAAAATATTTGAGAGAGAATGGGTACACTTAGGGCCTTCCTGCCACTGCAAACAAACTCTGGACACATGTGCCACCTTGTGCATCTGCCTTTACATGGGTCCTGGGGAATCAAATCTGAGTTCTTAGGCTTTGCAGGCAAGTGGCTTAATCACTAAGCCATCTCTCCAGCCTTCATAATGTCTTTTTAGTCATGGCTCTTGACATATGTAGCTTAGAATGGTTAGAGGTACCCAGTGACCTCTGCACTCATCTGGAGTGTAACTGTCAGTAGTGACCAGTAATCAAGCCTCACATGTGAAGAGCAGCCATAGCTGTTGTCCTGAATAAGAAGGCATGGTCAGTGACCACTGATGTACTGAGGCCCTCTGCTCTGTCCATCCTTGGACACTCCTCTGTCTGTTTTGATGATTTGGTAACTTCCGCTCTAAGGCAAGCTGCTGTGTGGACCCCACAGCCCAACAGTGAAAGGACCCATGGCAGGGCAGCTCTTGGGATGGAGATACTGCTTACTTCCTGATTGCTGCCTGCCAGTTAATTCTGCTTCTCTTTCCTTCATTGAAAATTAGATAATTACCACTGGTAGTAGGTCATTGAATTGAAGATTAGGGTAGAGGGAGAGCTGGCTCAGCAGTTGAGGCACTTGACTGCAACACCTAATGACCTGGATTTGATTCCCCACCACAGCCATCTGCACAAAGTAGTACAGGTGTTTGGAGTTCATTTCCTGTAGCTAGAGGCCCTGGCATGCCCATTCTCCCTTCTTAGAAATATATTTTAAAAAAAAATGAGGGGATAGGAGAGAAGGCTTTGTGAATAAGGCACTTGCCTATGAAGTGTGAGGGCCCAGGTTCAGTTCCCTAGTGCCCATGTAAAGCCAGATGCCCAAAGTGTTGCATGCATCTGGAGGCCCTAGCACACCATTGTCTCTGCCTCGCCAATAAATAAAAATATTTTTTTTTAAAAAGATGAGGGTTAAGATGGGGGAGAAGCTCACTAACAATGATTTAAGTGGCAACTTATGGCTTTTATTGGAAGTTGGAAGAGTATGAGAGGTTTAAAAGAGTATATAAGAACCAATAATTAACAAAGACGCTTAAGGAAAGTTATGTGCCATTATTACACATTTTATTTCCAAACATCTGTTCTTTACATTTTTACTTAGCCAGTATGTGTGGCGTCGTTCCTCAGTAAGAACGTTTTGTCTGAGTCTTCCACGTCCACAGTGTGCTTTGTGCTGGAAGGACCTTCTGCCTCCCCCTGGCTTCATTGCAGGGCTACTGGCCCAGGTCTGAGATCCTCAGTTTTTTCTGAGCATTCCTGTTCACACCAGTTGCTCACGTGCAGGCTTTGGCAGCACTACTCCCCAGAAAGTCACTGAGAGTAAGTTAGATGGTCAGTGACCACTGACATACTGAGGCCCTCTGCTCTGTCCACCCTTGGACACTCCTCTGTCTGTTTTGATGATTTGGTAACTTCCGCTCTAAATGATCGAATGTGCTGGGATAGTATTTTTAGGGGCTTGGGAGGACCCTTTCACGATTTTCCTTCCATTTGAGGTATGTAAAGGACTCTTCAGTTGGGTGGGGAAAAGTGATCGGGGCACTAGAAATGGTACAAAACATGACTGCTAGATCCAGGGGTGTACCGATGCCTCGAGCAGCGTGGAGGCCTCTCCCTCCCCTCACGAGACTCCCTCTCCCAGCTGGGTTCTTGCTGGAAGGAGAACTCTCCCAGGCAGCCACGAGCCAGGGCTTGATGACGTATTCAGTGCAAGTCTATGGTCCTTCGGTCTGAGAACCATGCAGTGGTGACAGCCTTGCCCCCACGTCACTTGCAGAGCTATGTCCTCACCTCTGCATAGCTATTTTTTCCCAAGAGACATTAAACTGTCATAAGTGACATCTGAGGACTTAAGCCTACCCCCTGTTACTTCAGAATTTCTCACTTTAAAATCACCCAGATCAGTGAACCCTATGCCCAGTTCTACCTTCCAAGGCAATGGGATTTGTGTGTGACAATCTTCTCCAGTCTTCCTGCTGAAGGACGTAGAGGGCCATCCACAGGGAGCCTAGACTTGTAACACTTTTCCATGCCTTTATGTCCACGGGATTCTCTTCCTGGGTCTTCGTCTAATTCCCATCAACTCAGTTATACACTGACTGCTTCTGAATGCTCCAGGAGAAACCACAAATGGTTATTATCTACAGAGGCACTCTGCTCAATTTCTGCCTCCCAAACATAACTTTGAAATGGCAGCAGCCTCAATGAAAACAGTAGGCAGTGTTTATTAATGAAAATCCCAGAGTTACTGCTCTGTTGAGATACCCCATGAAATCAGAAACATGTCTCTGGGCGTTTGTACTCAGGTCTGTCCGTTGCCTTGCAGCCGAACACTATCTCAGCAGTAGCAACTACATGGACTGCATCTCCTCGCTGACAGGCAGCAATGGCTGTAACCTTAACAGCTGTTTCAAAGGCTCTGACCTCCCTGAGCTGTTCAGCAAACTGGGCCTGGGCAAATACACAGATGTCTTCCAGCAACAAGAGGTCAGTTACTATTTTTTCCAAGTGTTATGGGATGACAAACTCCCTCAGATAGCTTGTGCTTTTACTAAGATTCACGTGAACCTCAGCTTTTCCTTGATGCTAAAAAAATACAATTTTGTGCTTTATTTAGTGTGAAATGTAGAAAATCAGGTTTACAAAAATGCTTCTTAGCCACACGATCTAACTGGTGAGATGACTCAGAGGAACTTTTGGATCCCCTGAGGTCAGTGTTATAAACTATAGAATTTGGCAGTTGAGCCCATTGCTGTGTTTAGAGGGAAACAGCAGCAACACAAGTTAATATCCACCCCTCGTTGTGCCGAGGTCTGTCCTCACAAATTCAACATGCTAACTTGGTGCAAAAGTCAGTATATGGACTGACACAGAGTTGCAGCCATGGATAGTGGTCAGCTGCCGCCTGGTACACCTCAGAATGGCTAACCAGGAGCATTCAGGAAGTTCTAGAAATTGGTCTCTTTCAAATCAACACAGCCCCCAAGTTTGCGGTGGCCTACGTTTGATTAAATCAGCAATTTTCAGGTACTCAGCATTCAACGAAGTAGTTGAACTTTTTATTAGGTACTTTATGATATAAATTCAGTATTTTTGGACCATGGCTCAATAAATAAGTGGGAGATTCCCATGCATTTATTGAATTTTATTTTCTGTTGCATAGTCAGGAACTTTCTGAAGTGCACGACCCTCTGTGCCCGAGCACAGAGCGGGGCCTTTGGCTAAATGGGAAGTGCTCCTCACTGAGGAAGCAAGCCTGGGAATCTGAATGTATCTGAAAAAGCAAAATTTCCAAATCATGTTCTGTAGAGCTTAGTGAAAAATATCTTCTGCTTTCTTTTTTTTTTTTAATATTGAGATAGGATTTAACAAGAATTCTCCATTAGCCAGCCCCAGGAGATTAAATCATTGTAACACCCCAGTGAATTCAGCTACTGCCCTACCCCTGACTTAGTGCCTCCGGCAGCCTTGCAAGGTACATAACGTCAGTCCTGTGCACTCCGTGGTGGGAGGAAGAGCAGTGGAACCTAGTCTGTGTGCTGTGATTGCTTCTTACCCTATTCGAAGGTAGTGAAGACTCTTTTCCTCTACACAGTAAGGCAAGTGAACTGAGGACATCTGGGAATTCCTGTAATGAACAATTGAAGATACCATATATTTAGTTTCTTCTTATAACCTAAAGCTAAGAAATACTTTTCTTATTCAGGGACAGGTACATGTACAATACTAATTTCCCTTTTTGCCATAGCTGCCCAGAGCTAAGTTTTTAAAATCTCATTTCAGTAAATCACTGGCTTAGACTGCCTCCACTAGTCAGACTTTCATTTCACCATGTGCATTGCTAAATTTTTGGCCCTGAGGTCACTGCAGCATTAATAAATAGGTGGAGAGATAGTTTAGTGGTCAAAGCACTTGCCTGCAAAGCCTAAGGATTTGTGCTCAACTCTCCAGGTCCTATATAAGCCAGGCACACCACTTCTCTCTTGTACAAAAAGAAAAATAGGTCCAGTAGTAGTGAAAATAGCCAAGTTCCTTAATAGCTTATTTTCCCTCACAGATCGATCTTCAGACGTTCCTCACACTCACGGATCAGGATCTAAAGGAGCTGGGAATCACTACTTTTGGTGCCAGGAGGAAAATGCTGCTTGCTATCTCAGGTGAATATGTGTTCAACTCATACCTTAAAATTTGGAAGTTCTGCCCCTCAGTGGCTGGCTTAGTCCTGTGACACAGTGGTACTCTTGCTCAAGGCCCCTTCATCAAGGCCATGACTTGACAAAGTCATTCCTGAGAAGAGAGTCCAGAAAAATCTAACCAAAACTTCCCCTGCGAGTTGGGTGACAACAAAATTCCTTCAGCAGATCATGAACCCACTGGGGGATGGTTCTTTAATGGTCTTGAATTCCGTGTTCACGTGTGTGTGTGTCCCTGTACACTAAGATCACTGCCTAGAGAAGAAAAGGGCAGTTTCTGGTGTACTTGGAACCTGCTGGTATTGGAATTTGTGAGTCTCAGAGAGGTATTATCGTAAAGGTACTCACAGGGTGAAGAAAAAAGATGCCTGCCTTCTTAGCGCTATCTGTTTTTATTGGGTGACACTCATTTGAAAGGATGATGCACTTCATGTTGTTCAGGCAAAAGTGAGGAGGGGAGATTAATTTCTGAAGGTTGGGATCTTGTATATCACATTTATACAGACCTGTCTCTTGCAAAGACCATGACTTCGCTGTTTCAGAATGTTGACCTGGCATGCTGGGCCTCTGAGGCCAGCTGCATCCAACTAGTTAAAAAAAAAAAAAAAAAAAGCCCATCCCAGGAAGATCAGCAAATGCTGTTCAAAACCTCAGTGGTTTCCATGGTATTTATCAGGAGATTGGGTTTCTGTGATTGCCTCTGCAGCAGACAACCAACCTAAGGGCAGCCCTGAGGTGTGTCCACACCAGCTCTAGGAGTGTGCCTGTCCCTGGAGCAAAGACCCTCAATTCCTGTTTGCTCATAAGATCAGCCCTGCAGGAGACAGATGCTTCTCCTGGGCCACATCATGAGCTCTTGGTGTGGTTGATTATATAAGGTGACCTTCCATTTCTAAGACCTGGCCTTTCATGGTATATTATCAGACATAGTA
Organism: Jaculus jaculus; assembly: GCF_020740685.1. Lineage (NCBI taxonomy): Eukaryota > Metazoa > Chordata > Mammalia > Rodentia > Dipodidae > Jaculus > Jaculus jaculus. The sequence continues at coordinate 3,061,501 of NC_059119.1, forward strand.
CTACAAGTACACATTATTAACGGGGTGTTCCTTATTTAATTCTTTTTACTAATTTGGGAAAAAAATTTCCAATTTGTTTATTCTAAATCTTACTCCTAAATGGTTATTCTTAGTTTAAAATGATATATTTCCCGGGCGTGGTGGCGCACGCCTTTAATCCCAGCACTCGGGAGTAGAGGTAGGAGGATCGCTGTGAGTTCGAGGCCACCCTGAGACTACATAGTGAATTCCAGGTCAGCCAGAGTGAGACCCTACCTCGAAAACGACAACAACAAAAAAAAAACAAAAAAAGTGATATATTCGTGTATTTATAAGTGAAATTGATATTTAATGATACATTCATGGAGTGGTAGGGACAACATAAGGAAAACAATGCTTTCCTTAATGCTCAAAGCTCCTCTGTCTCATCATAGATTGCAGATCTGTTCTCTTCCCTGGAATGTAGTAGCACCTTTCAGACTGGATTTTGGGGAATACTGTGGGATGCAAGAGGGATTTGGAATCCTCTTTGAAATTTTTAATCAGCTGAGCATAGGTCCTCTGACGCAACATGCTGGCTCTGTAGACTGCCTTTCTCAACGGGTTCACGTTTCAAAGGGAATTGTAGATGTGGACTAAGGTACCTTATGGACGCTCAAGGATGGCTTTGCCTTTCTATGTTGAGTGCATTTGTCTGACACTGGTAAATCATTTTCTCTGCAAGGAATGTTTTTCTCTGGTTCAACTTACCTGAAAACAAAGACATGCATTTCTACTCTCAAAAGAGTCATTCCATTTCCAGGTAGACACAGGCTAGCTAGGCACTTAACTCACCTTTGTCTTGTTAGTTTAATCCAAAAATCCTTTTCAAAATTTTTAAACACCACTGGATTTTTTTCAGCTAGAGGTTTTTGTGTTTTGACCTTGGGTCAGTAGGCATGCATTTTAATGTTATAGGACATGAATCAAAGAATACTTTTTTAAGTAAAAAATTTGCAAATTTCCTAGTGGCAGGTTAGTTAAGTGGACATGGACTCAGATAGGTCAGGTAGCATCCTGTTTTCAAGCTTCCCGCCACAGCCTCAGGTAGATCTAACGTCTCCCGACCTATTCTTTTAGTTTGTGACTCTGTTCAGATCCGCAACAAGATCCTGAGAGCTGCCAGGATTGTGTGAACCTTGGAATTTCAAAGAAAAAGGTTGGTATTTTCCAAAACTATCCCTTAGGCTTTCTTTGAAAAAGCTATCAGAGGAAGGAGCTTGTTTTTTAATTGAAAAAAAGAAAATCCTTAAGTAGGAGTTGACCTTTGATAACATCTCTGGCAGGTTTGTCTCTGTGCTTCATTTACAGAAAAATAATTGTGTGTGTATTCTCCTAGAAATCACATCTTTCAGGGCAATGGAATCCCCTTAATTTTTATTCTTTTGGAGATAAGCTGATGTAACTTGATAAGAGTAACATTACACTCTGTTCTGAAAGTTTTCTTCCTTTACGTGCTCAGCTGCACAGGGTAAGTGTGTTAGGGGAGAAAACTGTTCCAGAAGATCCCTTCTCTATTGTGCGGGGCAGTCCGCTGGCTGGGACGCTGTGGCCCCATGAGCACATGGAGATGAGGTCTCCCAGGCTGTGCACTTAGTGAAAGGGGTTGCATTTCTTCTTCAGTCTCCTGTCACTTTGCCCGAGAATTCTTTCACCTCAGTTTCAGGGTGCTGTTCTGGGGTCACCTTCAGTAGGAAAGCATTACAACTCAGAGCCTGCTCGCTGATGGGTGTCTGTTGTTCATAAAGAACTTTAGTATACCAAATTTACTTTTAAGTGTAGGAACAGATAGAGTGTAAGCAGATGCTTTGTCACGGGAACTCCAGCACACTCTGCTGATGGTGGCCTCCTCTCTTCATGGGGCCTTGAATTCACCAGCTCCATCTCAGTGGATGTGCTGAAGGTGACTTCACTGCTTTGTAAACTTGTTTCTAAGCTAGAGAATTCTCATATTATCTTAGGGGCAGGGCTGGACTGAACAAAATAATTGTGTCATGTAAATTATGTCATTATGAACAAAACAGATTGCTCTCTACCCCTGCTTTGATCCTTACAGGGCAGGAATTTAAGAAATATTGGGGTGAACTGTTACTAATACCTGTGTTCTCATCCTAAGGCGCCACTGTAGCTGGTCGTGGCTTACAGTGTAACTTCTAAGGGACATGTGTGTGTATGTGGGTGAAAAACTGAGTTCGTGCAAACATAAGGTGTAGGAATCACTTGTTCCACTGCCTCTAAACCAGTGACAGCTTTGAGATTGTCAATTCTGCAGTCTTTCTAACCTACTCAAAGTGAACAAATCAGAAGGCATGTGAGCCCCATTTCCTGCCAACTCCACTAAGTATATTTGTTTTGTTTTTGTATGATTAGGGGACATGGAGTCTCCAACCATTATCTGTTAGCCTATCACCAAGTTTTTAAAAAAGCATGTTTTATAATTACTCTGGCATCTTTCAAATTAAAATAGTAAAGTCACTTTAAAAATCCTAAGTTATTTTTCAGTCAGAAACACACTCGGACTGTGTGCATAGTCACAGGATGACGTCACACTAGCCTCGCCGCCCCTGCCAGAACCTTGAGTTTAGGGATGGTGCTCATGCTTTTCTTGTTCTAAAGCACAAAGAAATGTAAGCTTATTCTGTCCTTACTTCAAGAGATGAGGAAGCCCAAGGGTGTGGTGAGGGCAAGAGAAGATCACATTCATTACACTGCTACTCTTAATGGTCCCATCACATCACACTGTTGCATTGACAGATGTCAACACAAGTGTTAGAGGGAACATTGGAATCATAACAGTACCCAAGGCAGTTTTGCCTGCCTACCCTGCCCAGTATATGTGCTTTTAAGTTGTTTTTTTAAAAAAGGAAGCATACTATCTTAACACTGGTTACATAGAGGCGTTCAATAAGTGCAAACATCTTCTATGTCCTTGGTATTCCACCTGTCAAATGCCTTCACTTTCCTTAATTATGCCTCCCTTCCTTCCCCTGCAGAGTCCCAAGTGGATTCTGAGAGGGACATTCCTACAGGTAGTTTATAGACCACAATAAAAAGTTTGCTGCCTTTGGCTTTCTGAGCAACCACTACACACCTTTAACATCAGGCTTTCTGTGATTTCAGAAACGTGTTCATCATTAACTGCAAATCTGCCTTTTGCCACCAGCCCTGATTTCCCCCAACAGTCTACTGCATCCCCTTTTCCTGAGCGATGCCATGCCTTATTCTTGATTGAACTAACAATTCTCTCTTTTTCTGTCTCCCTTCTCCCCTCTAGAGCTAAATAAAAACCGAAGAAAGCTCTTTGAACCGCCAAATGCACGCACCTCTTTCCTGGAAGGTGGAGCAAGTGGGAGGCTTCCCCGCCAGTATCACTCCGACATGGCCAGTGCCAATGGCTGCTGGTAGCAGTACCGTCTAGAAGCACACCTGCTCTCTGCAGCGCTGGACACGACCTGCGCCCCGCCGTCACTCTGCCCAGCCTCAGCTTCCTGGATGTCTATCAGGACCAAAGCAGCAAATTCACACCTGTATGGGTGATGAGAAGAGAGATGCTCTTATTTTGACACAGAAACACCAAAGGTGGACTGCTTTTTAAAATGACAGTTGGACAGAATTTACAAGACGAGGGGTAGGGCTCTATTTCTTTTTATTTACCTATATTACATATGCACTGATTTTTTTAAATGAAGGATAAATTGACATCTGGGATGCCAGGAAACTCTGAAGTTATTTGTTTGCTTGTTTTGTGTTGGTTTTTAGGAATTTGAAAAACTAATCAAGGTAGAAATTTTTGGCACTGCTTTGAAATAATGATTGAGGTCTTCCAGCACTTTACATGGTCTCCTTTCTCATCCTGTGGAAGTGTTCTCCCTCTTATTTCCATGTCTTCTGCCATTGGTACACATCTGATTTAGTCATGTTTTTTCTGACTATATCACATTTTTATTTCAAGTGGTACTACATATTAGTTTCTATGCAGAATATTCTGTGATTTGGGAAATGTGAGTCTGCTTGAAAATGGACCAGCTTTGTTCATTTGTGTCAGCCTCCTAGAAGCATGGTGATGAACACAGTTCACATTAACAGGTACATAGACCAAATGGACTTTGACATTTATTCTGTGCAGTCATTATAAGTAGCTGCCGCCTGTACTGCTAAGGTGATTTTAATGGTTGTCTAAAGGCAAAGGGCTGTTTTAGTATCCTGCCACTAAAGGACATTTATTTATATCAAACTTTTATTTTTTAGATATTATAAGCATACAGTACATAATTGATGAAAGTGATATTTACTAGAGATTTATGGTAGAGAATGGACGGCATTCAATAACTGGAGCCCTAAGATTGTCACTTTATTTTAAAAGCCAAATAATTACCTGAGAAGGCAGAAATGCTGCCATTATGAAAAGAAAGGTACAGTCCCTAGGATGCAGCCGCTGGCTGTGCCGCGTGTGGTCACAGGACCTTCGCAGGTGTGCACCTGTCTGCTTGAAGTCAATCTGTATTTGTTAATAGGAGGAAAAGGCCTTAAGTCTCCACGCTGACCTTTTACATGATATCTGAGTTCTAAAGGGAAAAATAACATGTTTTCTAAGTGGCTACATTTAATGTTACAATCTAATACTGTGAAAGTCCAAGAAATCAGGCAACATTATCTCCTAGGTCTTTTCAGACATCTTGTTATAGATTTAAGAATAAAGAAATCACTAAAGTGCCTTTCTTCAAACACTGTTAATCCCAAACACATTAACTTTTGGAATACTAGTCCTGGGAAGTAGCATAGGTTACCTTTAGTGATTTATTTACATTCAGCATTTCCAGACTTTATGTATGGAATTAAACCATCTCACATGCCCACAGCAATGGGGGGCTTTATACAAATGTGTTTTCAGAAATTCTTGCTGAGTACTTCTTCAAAGCCCAAGTCAAATCACTAAAGTAAGAGAATGGAAGTGACATCGTGCACATGGGAAGATTTCCACAGCATTAATGTATAGCTGGCCCTAAACTAACCCTTAACCACTGCAGGATGGAGAGAAAAGAACCCCCTCTCCTGTTTTCCAGTACAGGGCAGCCAGCCTATGTGCACAGGGTCAGGCTCCAAGCCTAACCGGATTAAATGACTCCATTCTGCCAAGATCCATCATAGCAGGATTCCAGATTTATTTCCTGATTGTTCTATAGCTGAGTTTTTTTTTAAAGTCATTGTTAGCTCATTCCCATCTCTGCCATGTATTTGGAAGAGGAAGAAAATGGGATGACTATTCAGTATTAAGTTGGTATATATTTTATGAACATTGATTTCTGTTACACCAAAGGGAAACTACCCACTTAAACTAGATTAAATAGGGTGACTAAAACAAATTTTAAAACACTGGAAAATGTTTTTTCATTTTCTCTTGATGCAATGAAGGGAATCTGATACTCCAGTATACAGAGATATTGGTGTTATATCATGCACAAAATATTTGGATTATTTGAATAAATGTTAGTTTAATCGATCTACGACTTCATAGTGACTGGTTATCTGTAAATGTAGTACAAATACTGATTGTATTTTTGTGTGATGTTTTTGTCCTGTTAGACACTTTTTTTTAAAAGATGGAATTAACATTGAAAGTGGGAATTTTCTAAACTAATCATTACATAGGAATAAATTTATATAGCCCCTTTGTATTGCTCTTTATAAATGAAATGACTTTTTAAAAAAATCTTTAAACAATCTCTGTATCTTTTTCATTTATGGGGTGGGGAGAGAAGGAATAACTAGGTATTCTCTTGCATTTTGCATCAACCGAGCGCATTTTCAAAAAGAAACTGTTTTAGCCAGTAAATCCAAAATCATCGTTTCTCTTGCCACCCATGGGTACATGTGAAAAGAGCAACAGGATAGCCCAGGTTTTATTCTGGTTGTCTTGTTCTTTTAGAACAACTCAAGTGGGTGACTGCTCAGACAGCCTCATCCATCAGAAAAGGCTCCATGCCTGAGTGAGGCTGGGATCTCACCCCATTCTCTATCAGAAGACTGCCTGCCGTTCCATGCACTGAGATTCTGGCCAGACTTGGTCTCAATCTGGAAATGGTACCATGTTACTAGTCCTGAAACTCTGCTAAGCCTTTAAGAAACCATAGCTTTTCACACAGTATATTCTCAGAAATAGCTTCATGTGAATTATCTATGCCAATGATTTTTAATTGTTTTAAGGCCAAGAGTTCTTGCGACAACTGAAATCGTGTCTATGCCAGAATGAAAAATTATCCATCCATACACTCATTCCTCATACATACATGATATACATATTGCATAATGTGCCATTACCTAGGTGAGTGACACAGACCCCACCCTCAGACCTCACTGAGTTGACATTATAAATGGACAAAGCAAGGGTGAGCTACGGTTAGCCTGTGGATCCTGGTAACTTTTCTGGAGGAGACAGACAGATATGAACACAATTCCATGTAAGTCCATCCTGGTGAACAGGGAGTTATTTGGGGTTATTTTCAAGAGCATGTGGAACTCAAAGGGAGCTGCAACCCCAGGAAGAGCCACCCCCAGCACTGCCATCTCACAGGTAGATATGGTCTCCACTCACTTCCCATAAACTCTAGCCATCCTTCCAAGACCTGGAAGGGCTGGGGAAGGCGGTAGTGGTGCTAGAACCTTGGGTCTCAGCTATGCTGTTCTGCTTTCTTCCGTGCTGTGACTGTGGGTCCAGGCCTTCTGGGGAGCCTTGAAGCTGCTTTACTCATGCCCAGTGAGGGGGGTCTACCATGCTAGCACAGAGAGCTCCACCCTTCACAAACAAGCCCATAAGCACTAAAGGGAACACTGGAGCTGTCTAGAAGCATCAATGTTTAATAAAGTTCAGAGGACTTACTATGTCCAAATAGGTCCCTACCTTCCAATACAAAACATTCCTTCCCTATCCTCCTCTCTCTTTCCATGGTTCACACATTTAACATTCTCAAGCGGAGTTTGTGGCCCAAAGGGTCATGATACCTGTTATATAATATATAATAATAGGGACCATAACTCCTCGAGTCTGAGTTTACCTTCCATCACTATTTAGAAATCAAGTTTATCTTAACACAAATGGATATTGCCAGCATGCAATAGGGTTTGGAGTTAATTCCAGATGTAGACTGCCTTCATGACAATGGAGGAAGTTTGGTTTCTGGATGACTGTTCCCAAGGGAAATGACCTTGACCTGGGCACTTCCCACACAAATCCAAACGTGCATTTAACCGCACACAGATGTTTACTTAATGTTCTGTTAGTCCTCAGTAGAACTCACGATTCTCCTATGGTCCTGTTCCAGCTAAGTTAAGCTTCCTTTCCTCAAGCAGCCTTAGATGACATCAAGTGAGCTGCAGAGAAAGCTGGATGCAGCTGTAATTTGACAAGCTTGTATTTAGATGTTGTTATATCTTAGACCATTTCTGTGCCTCAGAGAGCCTATCTATAAAACTGAAATATGTACCTTTGTGATGTACTGATGGGTTGAAGGGATGCTGTGTGTCCCCATCTAGCTGCACAGATTGGGGGGGGGGGGGTTCTTCTATTGCTTGTGTGTTTCTTTGCCTTCCAGGAAATACTCTGACCATCTGCCTCTGTACCAGAAGGGATAGCCCATGTCTTCTGCTGAATGTTATACCAGTCAGGTCAACACTCAGAACATAAGAAATACCTAGAACATCAATGACACACACCTCTGGACATGTCTGTGAGGACATGTTCAGAGAGAATTAACTGAGGAGGGAAGACTCAACCTGAACGTTGGTAGCACCATCCCATGAGCCAGGTTCCTGGACCAAAGAAGAAATGGAGAAAGACAGTTGTGGACTCGTATTTCCCTGCTCCACTGACAGCTAAGCCAGTTGCTCCAGCACACTCACCACACTGCCACTACCTGACAGCCATCCCACCATGCTGCCCTGAACCCCTTCAAACCATGAACCTAAGAAACCCCTCCTCCTGTAAGTTGTGTCTTGTCAGGTATTTGGTTAAAACAATAAGGAAAGTAAGACACGTGTGCACTTTCTGACCTCTTAAAGTCAGAAAGCTATCTTGAAGATGATACTTTGTACAGAAATTTGTGTTTTCTCTGGTCGCCTTGCATTTTGCTTCATTTACATCTCTACTTCATCAGTGTCCTGATAACTAGCTTCTCTACATGGGTAGAAAGAGTTAGTAGCCATATGGAATAGTCAAATATGCCATGCCTTAATGTCACCATTTCATAGAGTCCTCATAAATTCCAGATGATACCTCCCCACTCCCATGCACACACAGTTACATATTCCCTGGCTGCTCAACACCCCATGTGTTAATACTAATTCCCATTGGGTGTATAAATGTGATTTTCTTTTCTTTTAGAAGGAACTGTGTGCCTGTATTTGTGTGCTAACTTCAGTTGTTTTCCACTTTAAAATATGAGCAAAGTATGATAATATTTGAGCATTTCTACAGATGTGACCAGGACATTTCAGCAACACCTCATCAAGGGTTTTCACATGTCTATTGCTTTATTATAAAATACTTTGACGCATTTGAAAGAGGTAAGTAGAGCTTGAAATTCCCTTAAGGCAGGTCATGGATGTGTTTTGGAACAGATTTTGGGGAATTGGAATCTGAATTTGATGTTTGAGGCAAAAATCTCAGTGTGGGAACTAGAACCTTTAAGAAAAATGCAATAATGATTTGAAATGTTTCAAATTCATAATAGGATATTTATTTGTATGGGTTCCAAGAAGTAAAACAGACTGACTCAATAACTTGGGGTACATGGCTCTCTTTTCAAGGCCAGAGAAAACAAATGGCTGTGAACTCCTTGTTTTCAGTCCCTCATAGAGGCTGTGGAAATCAGACTTATTTGTTTTTTTTTGATGTAGGGTCACACTCTAGCCGAGGCTGACTTGGAACTTACTCTGTATTCCTAGGCTGGCCTCAAACTCACAGTGCTCCTCCTATCTCTGCCTCTCAAGTGCTAGGATTAAAGGTGTGCACATCATCACACCCAGTTTAAAAATCTTTCTTTATGTTAAAACAAAATTTTTTTCCCATGCACAATTGGGCCTTTGTCCAAGCTGTTAGTGTAATTTCATTCTGAGTCACTATGGATAATGTGTCCAGCTTTCTGAGTTTGCCAGTGTAGCTAGGTGACATTTCCTTGAACTTGTCCTTTTCCAGAATCGCAAACCGATATTGAGATCAGCTGACATTGCATTGTGAAATTCTTGCTGTAACTTGAAAGTTGTCTACAGTGAAAAGCTACGCTACCTTTTGTTTCCTAAGTTTCAGTTGAATTCATAGATGAGATATTCCATCCTAGTAGTTTATATATTTAAATATTTTAAACACACACAAAACCACCTTAAATATTTTCATTAGAAAACAGAGTGAGAGGGGCTGGAGAGACTTCTCAGTGGTTAAGGCAGTTGCCTGCAAAGCCTAATGACCTGAGTTCAGTTCCCCAGTGCCCACATAAAGCCAGGTGCACAAAGTGGCACATGCATCTGGAGTTTGTTTGCAGTGGCTGGATACTCTCTGTCCGTCTTCTCTCTCTCTGTTTGCAAAATAAAAATAATTTAAAAAAAAAAACAGAGCGAGAGCTGAGGAGTTGGCTCAGTTATAAAGGGGCTTCTTTACAAGCCTGCCAACCTGAGTTCTATTCTCCAGCATCCACATGCGGCTGAGTGCAAAGTGGCAGATGTACTTGTGATTGCAACATCCCTACAGCAAAGGGAGGCTGGAAGCCAACAAGATGCCCACACACAGGGATAAGACAGGAGAGAAGGTGAAGAGATAAATAACCTGAGGTTGTCCTGATATCCACATGTGTGCATTTGGCATGCACATGCCCATACACATAAAAATAAAACTGAAAATGAGGAGTAGAGATTAAAAAAAGTTATGGCCCTGCCTGTTATAATTTACAGAAAAAGTTAGCTGGGCGTGGTGGTGCACTCAGGAGGCAGAGGTAGGAGGATCGCCATGAGTTTGAGGCCACGCTGAGACTACATAGTGAATTCCAGGTCAATACGAGCTAGAGTGAAGCCCTATGTCAAAAAACCAACAAAAACAAAAATCAGATACTAATGTAAACTATGTCTTTAACTGGTTTAGTATTGAGTTCTCAGATATTTTTTAAAAGCTAAATCAATAGGCAAAGGAACATAACACAAATGAAAAGGTACAAGTAACCAGTAAATATGTAAAAAATATTGAACACCCATAGGCATTAGGGAAATACAAATCAAAACAAAGATTCCATCTCACGTCCATCAGAATAGCATCTGCACCAAAGCAAAGGACAGCAAATTCTGGGAGGGGAAGGAAGGAACCCTGAGACCCTGCTGGGGTGTGATCAATAGCCACCGCTGTGGAAGTTGTTATGGAGGGCCCTCAGGAAAGTAAGTTGGGGTTCTGTGCCAACATGCCTGCACAGTCAAGTTTATTGCTGCACTATTCACTATAACCAGGATATGGGACCAACTTAGTTGCCCATCAAGATAAATGGATAACATGGTATATACTCACAATGGAATTCTTTTCAGCCCCCAAGAAAAATGAAATTATGTCATTTGCAGAAAAAAAAATAGAAGGAATTGGACATAATCTTAAGAGAAGCTCAACCCAGACATACACCACATTTTCTCTTGTATGTAGAATCTAAGTTATAAACACAGACATGTACACAACATAGCAGTAGAGAAAATTTGGTGGGAGGAGCTAATGGGAGTGAAGGGGGACAAGAGGGCAGTTGTCATGAAAAGGCTGTGTACTTTCTCTCAAGCAGTATCTATCTATGAAATCAGAAGTAGGATTTTTTAGGGTGGGAAGAGGAACCATTCAGAATGAGGTAAGAGTTGTGGGAGTACGAAGAATGATATTGTACGAAAATTATCTGTTAACTTCAAAGGATCAGAGCAATTAGTCCTGTGATACTTTCATAACTCAAGTCTGATAATAGTGTTGGTCCCTCAAATTTTTTTTTTTTTTTTTTGAGGTAGGGTCTCACTCTAGCCCAGGCTGACCTGGAATTCATTCTGTAGTCTCAGGGTGGCCTCAAACTCACGGCGATCCTCCTACCTCTGCATCCCAAGTACTGGGATTAGGGCATGTGCCACCACACACAGCCCCCTCACCTACCTTTACAATGTAGTAAAAATGCAAACTTTTTAGAGAATTCATGGAAGAGGAAATACAAAATGAAAACTACATCTATGTTTTTTAGTTGAAGGTAATGATAAAGAGAAGTGTTGAATTACAAGTTCTTCGTAACAAACTTTAAATGTATTCAAAAATACATGCAAGGAATTATCAAATGTCACCTGCATGTTTGAGAAGCTGATTAGAATAGAACTGGAATGTGCTTTCAAGTGTCTGAGACTTGGTAAGGTGACCAGCGGGGGCGGAGGGCTCCATGTGGACGTGCCACTGACCTTTTATCCCATCCCTCCATCCTGTCCGCTTCGCCTGCTGTGTCTCCTGCTCACTGATTCCTTCCTGCATCTCACTTGCTCCTTTAAGAGAAAAATCCTTTTCTACACGGAGGGAAAATAGCATTTTCCGTCACTGGTAAGAGTTTGTTTGGCATGGCGGTGCCTCTGCGCTCTGGCACACTCTAGAAGTGGGAAAAGTCTCCTTTGATGTCTTAAGCCTGGTGGTTTGCAGAGGCCGCAGGGCACTCGTGTAAAATAGCACTCGAAGGCGCTCCCGCCACCATTTTCACCCTTGCAAGGCTACCTCGGGCTGTTCTGTCTCCAGCCATTCTTTATTACAGAGGCCAGCACTTCACCTCTGGAAAGCTCTTGGAAATTGATTTCCACATTCTGCCAAAGCAAAAGTCCTCCCAGATGCCACAGCAGGCAGGCATCAAGATACATTTTCAGAAGCAGAAAGAGAAACCAAATCTCAAAGTACTGCCATGGCAGCCTTCAGCCTGGAGAAAAATGCTGGCAGCTGTCTGAAGAGTGTTATTCAGAGCAAGGTACCTGCTGCGACAGAAAGCAAAGGCCACTGACTACCAGCTGCTTTAGAAGTTCAAGGGGAGGGAGCGGGGGGGGGGGGGGACTCAAGCAGCAAAGCCTCAGGCACAACATACAAGAGGGAGCTCCCTGGGGTTGCACCTGTGTAACTTGAATGCAGTTGCTGCACAGAGTGGCACTTCTCCAAGAAGGGGCTCCTGAAATGACCACCTGGGTCTCTCCCATTTAGCAGGGGCATGAGGAAGAAAGAACTGCCTTGAAACTGGAAAGTTTGGAACTGTACCATGACCAGAGCCTGAACTCAGATCCTTTTTCTAAATTTGCCCTTATCCTGTAGTCGCATGCCTGTAACCCCACCTGACAGTAGAGGCTGTGCAGAGGCTCCTGCACCAGCTAGAAGAGCCTTGCTTCCTGCCCTCAGCCCAGATGCACTTATTTGTTACAGAGAGTAAAGGAATGCCACATCTGTGGGGGCCAGGCTCCAGAACCCACAGTGGATACCCAAAACCAAGAAAGTAGCAAACGTTCTGCTGTCTATACCCATTCCTATACCAATGATAAACTAATAACAAAATGGAAAGAATGTGGCAAGTCCTTTACAAGTAATGAATTGCTTATTTCGGGTATTTTCCACTTGATACATTCAGACAATTGGCAGTGGGACAGAAACCATGATAGATACTACTGCCCACAAGGGGAGACTCCTGCAATTCCTCCTGTGCTGGGCCTCCCCTTGGAATGTAGGTGCCCATTCTGTTCCTAATGCTGTTTAAATGACCACGGGATAGAGCCACTCCCCAGCTCTGCTGTCAATAACTGAACATAAATACTGCAAAGTCAGTTCAGATAATCTGTGCTTTTCCAAAAGCTATCCAGAAGATTCGGTCACATCAGGGCTGGGAGACCCATCCCTGTTCAGACTCTCCCCTAGTTAAAGGCTGACAGCCAACAGGACAGGGGTGCTTTTCTAAGCACTCTAGCTGAAGGGGTGAGGGCAACCCTTACAGGCTTACACTGGATCATGGCATAGTCACCCCATCACATTGCTTGGATTACATGTCTGCCCAAGAGGCCTATAGTAATGCAGCCCAAAGGTCCGCATGACCCAGCGGAGAAGGCTAGTTCCCCAAAGGAGATGCAGGAGGGTTGTGACTGGAGGGACACACAGCATAGGTAGCAGGGAGAGGCTACAGCCATGGCTTCTAGATAAAACTAGGGATGTGCTTCCTACCTTGCTAAGGGTGAAAGGCCAACAGGGGTGTGACACAAACCCTTTGCGGCTACAAGTGTAACTTCCTAACCGAGCTGACAACCACCAACATGGACTGTCCTAAAAGTCCCACTCAAAAGCCTTCAGGAGATGCACTTAAGCCGCCTGGTTTAGAGGGAACCTCTGGGCAGAAAGTTGAATTGCTCCCACGTACAGATTATTTCTACAAATGCTTGCGGGCAAATGGATAGCATCCAGCAGCCTGCACACTGCGCCTCACAGAGCCAGGCTGAGAGGGACCATGGTGGAAGGCGAGGGTCAGTTTGGATGGAAGAGCAGCACTTCCCCTGGACCATGTGCACAGCACGCTTGGCCTCCAAGAGTCACCTGGAGACCAACTACGGCCCTGTGCTCTGGCACGGAACTCTGCAGACCTCAGGCAGCCCTGAGGCGGGAAGCACTGCAGAAGCTCTGGCTCCTCTGACAAGCCTTCACCGGTGAGGACACTGCGGCAATCAACACACAGGGGCACCGAGGGCGATGGCAAGCACCAGGCTCCCCAGCTCACCACTTCCACCGTCACCCTCCTGTCACTCCTTTTGTAACCTGTGCTCTCTAGGGGACGCAGACCTGGCTGCTCACAGACCTTCTGCTCCACTCCTAGTGGCCTCAGGCAGGTTGGTGCTGACTAAATACTGACTGTTGTACATGACCTTCTGTGTTCGTGATTCAGCCTCATACTCAGCTCCCAGTGGGTGGAGTCTTAGGGAGGCGGAGCCTTGCTCCAGGGTGGACCTGGAGGTTATTAGTCCAGCCATTTGAGTATCACCAGCTAGCTTATTCTCAGTTCTCCTTGGTAGCTGATGTGACAGAATGGGATGCCTCGATGAGCTGGAGTAGGGAAGAAAGGTCTTGCTCTGGCCTGGATAACAGAAAACAGGCAATTCTGTGAGGGGCTTTCTCAGCACACCTGGAAGATGTGAGGCTGTAACCCATGAACACTGGACACTCATGTTAGCTAGCAGCACAAGAAGCTGGGAACCTTGTGCTTTAAACAGTGCTCGTGTTTTGTCCATTTTCAGACGTGATTGTAGAGTGGGTGTGTTTTTGTCTTGATGCCAGCATGACCAGAGTGACTCTGGCATTGACATCCTGCAAAACTGCATACATCCCACAGCACAGCAGGCCAGCTCCCAGATGTTAGGTGTCATCCCCTCTTCCCCCATCCCCCGGCATGATGTTTGTGTTCTTGCTATGTTTTATTACACACACAGACTGTTTGGTATATGCAGGGACCATGCCTGTTCTTCACAGTATTAACACACTGAATTCTCATAACTTGATTACGACGTGAGTTCTTTTGTTTTGTTTTGTTTTTGAGATAGGATCTCACTGTAGCCCAGGCTGACCTGGAATTCACTATGTAGTTTCAGACTGGCCTTGAACTCACAGTGATCTTCCTACCTCTGTCTCCCAAGTGCTGGGATTAAAGGCCTGTGCCACCATGCATCACAAGAGATTGGTACTTTTGTGACCCCTGCTTTATAGATGAGGAAAGTAAAGATCAGAAATGAATTACCTTACCTAAGATCATGCAACTTATGATGACATAACTGAGGTTTAGTCTCAGATCTGAGCTAGGAGTACTAAGCTAACTTCAATGAGGGCAGGATCAAAAGCTTGCCCTTGAAGACAGCCACAAAGGACCCATCCCAGACTCTTCCTCCTCTCAATGACCACATCTCTGCCTGCTCACTCTGAGATAAAATGCAGTGCCAGAACAGGAACATTTTGAGGGGACCAGGGCGGGGCAGGAGCGCCAACCATGAAACATTTTCACAGTTTATATAGAAGGTTTTGAAAGTTATTCTCCTCCCCTGTGAGCCATGGTTCTTTATGCACTGTGGACTTGGTTATTGAAATAAAACTCTGCTGGGTATTACTACATGCACATGGTGTGTAGTGTGCCCAGGATGTTCTGGGTAGCTTCCATCCCCAGTCCCACTTACCACGCCTGGTTTACACCAATGCAAGTGGCATGATGCACTCTGCTCCTTAGCTGATCACCAGGGAGAGATTGAACCCTGGTGATATGTCAAATATCGGCTCTCCACCTGCCAGCACTTTGCCAGGGCTACCCACACATGCACCAATGGGATGTGAATTGTCTGCAGTTTAGTGAGCTCTTGGGCATTGTTGCAGTCTGGGTTCGCATTGCTGGCAGAAATCACCCAACCAAGAGGAGCTTCTGGGAAAAAGATTTATTTTGGCTTACAGGCTCGAGGGTAAGCTCCATGATGCCAGGGAAAAATGATGGGGCATGAGCAGAGGGTGGACATCACCCCCTGGCCCACATAAGGTGGACCACAGCAACAGGAGGGTGTGCCAAACACTGGCATGGGGAAACTGGCTATAATACCCATAAGCCCGCCCCCAATGATACACTCCCTCCAGGAGGCATTAATTCCCAAATATCCATAAGCTGGGGAGCTAGCATTCAGAACACCTAAGTTTATGGGGGACACCTGACTCAAACCACCACAGGCATGTTCACCAGAGCAGCCATGTGGGTGGTTGACAAAGAGGGCAATGGCTAAGGGGCTTCTTGCTGCTGCTCTGAAGCGCAGCTTGGAGACTTAAGGAATGCAAGGTGGCACCTCTGGCCCATTCACCGCCACAGCGCCCTCCAAGGAGCTAGCCACGGGATGCTGGGAGCCACAGTCTAGTGCACCAGCAACCTCGGCTGATTTCTAGTTTTTCTCCAGAGCCAAAAAGAAGCAGTATTTCCAAAAGGAGGTGGGAAGTAAGCGTGGCCACGTGAGAGAGAGATGCAAGGATGGGGGGGGGGGGTGAGAGCACAGCTTGTAAGGCCCGCTCCCCTGAGCACCACGCTGTCCTCCTCCTGGAAACCTACGTGGGAACAAGTTCCAGGAAGGGATTCTCCCTCGTGTCCTATGTGAAGCTCTCACGTGATAGCTCGTTAGCTTTTTCTCTCTTACACAAGCATTTTATTATTTTTATTCATTCATATGAGAGCGAGAGGAAGAGAGACTAGGGGTGTATCCTGCCACTGTACACATAGTCCAGATACATGCATCACTTTGTGCAATGGGCTTTCTGTGTACATTGATGAGTCAAATCTGAGCCATTAGACTTTGCAAGCAACTGCCTTTAACTGCTGAGCCATCTCTCCAGCCACAATTAACATTTTCTAAACATGCTTAGTGAGGCTGTCTGTGGAGAAAGCTGCAGGAGAAGTCCTTACTCACTGGTAGGCTGCACTCAGTTTTCTCTTGCCTTTCTGGGAGCCCTGAGTTTCCCTGGCTGGACCTGCTTTCATGGGCTTCCCACACACGCTCCTTCCCCAACAAATCCATTTTGCTGTCACACCTAATAAAGTCTTTGAGAAAGAAATAGAAATAAAAACCTGCTTAGATGTCAGCAGCAAGAAATACTTTCAGGGCTGGAGAGATGGCTTAGCGGTTAAGCGCTTGCCTGTGAAGCCTAAGGACCCCGGTTCGAGGCTCGGTTCCCCAGGTCCCACGTTAGCCAGATGCACAAGGGGGCGCACGCATCTGGAGTTCGTTTGCAGAGGCTGGAAGCCCTGGCGCGCCCATTCTCTCTCTCTCCCTCTATCTATCTTTCTCTCTGTGTCTGTCGCTCTCAAATAAATAAATAAATAAAAATTAAAAAAAAAAAGAAGTACTTTCAATTTTAAGGTGTTTTTTTTTTTTTTTCTAATCTAGTAATGATGACTTAAATGAATGAAGGGTCAGCAGTGGGATGTCAGGTATCCTAGCTTCCTTTTTTGGGAAAGATGGACAGGTCTTTGCTGCTCCGGGAGAGGAAAATCATACATTTTTGAATAAAGCCAGGCAATGTACTTTAAGGGAAGACTAGCTTATGGCAATTATTTTGGTTATTTCTATTTTTCTTTTAAGACAGGGTGTGGTGGTTTGAATGGGAAATGTCCCCAGAAGCCACATGTGTTTGTGACTGAGCTTCATACTTGATCCCCATCCAAGGGGGCCTTTGGGAAGGAGGTGTGCTGCTGGATGGGATTTTACAGTCAAGCTCTGTTTGCCACTTCCTCCCAGCTGATGTAACAGGACACCTCTGCCATGTTTTCTCTGCCGTGATGAACTCTCTCTTTGAAACCAGCAAAATCAACTGTTTCCTTCCATATCCTGCTTTCTGATGGGGAATTTTGTCCCAGCAATGAGAAAGTAACTGCTTTACAAGGTCTCATTTAGCCCATGTTGGCCTCAAACTCAGTATGTAACACAGGCTGGACGTGAGCTCTTGATCCTCCTGCTTCTACCTGCAGAGTGTTGAGGTTGTAGGCATGTACCACCATGCTAGGTGCCACTCGCTTCTTGTAGATTATAGAGATATAAGTGGTCCAAACTATTACCTCTTTGCATTTAAAAATATTTATTTATTAGAGAGAATGGACATTCCAGGGCCTCTGGCCACTACAAATGAACTCCAAATGCATGTGCCACCTTGTGCATCTGGTTTATGTGGGTACTAGGGAATTGAACTTGGGTCCTTAGGCTTTGCAGGCCTTAACTGCTAAGTCACATCTCCAGCCCTGACTTTGCATTTTGTTGCTTAACACTAGAACACTGTGTGAAGTGAGAAGGATCATGGTCATGAGAGATCTTTGAATATGCAAAGGAACCAACACCTAGTCTGGTCATGTATAGTATCATTACAGTGGCTATCCTGTGAGGTATATGGAACTTCAGGATTCCTGAAAACAGTTGGGCTAGCAAGTACAGATAACCAAAACTAAACCATAGCCAAGAACCACAAGCAGGGATGGAAAGATGGCTTAGCAGTTAAGGCACTTGCCTGCACAGCCTAAGGATCTATGTTTGACTCTCCAGATTCCATGTAAGCCAGATGCACAAGGTGACACATGAACAAGATTGCACATGTGCACAAGATGGAGTTTGATTACATTGGCTGGAGACCCTGGAATGCCAATTCTCTTTTAAAAAAATTTAAAAAAAAAAAACTATAACCAAAAGTGAATACACAGATGGCCTGAGGGGGTAAGAGAAGAATAAAAGGATATTTGATATGTAAACAGAAGCGGGGGCTATTTAGGGGAAGGGGGTTAGAGGAAGAGGTGGAAAGAGGGTAAGAGGGTATAGGAAGAGGAGGGGGATAGGAATCCACAAAAATTATATTTGAGCATGAATTAAAATTGTATTTGAGAATAAATGATACCTAAATCTCTATATGCCAACTAACCAAAGTAAAGAAATTAAAAACAAAACAAAAACAGTTGGGTTAGAGAAGGACAGAAGGAACAAACAGGGGACCCCCCAACAAGGATCTGATACTTCACAAAGAACCAAGGAGGAAAAAGAACCTAAACCACCAGGATGTATGGAAGTAGAGACCTCTACAGTGAGAAATAACTCAAATACACACAAAAGGGAAAGACCTTCCATATTCATGGATTAGAAAAAAGTTGTCAAAATGTCAACACCACCTAAAGCAGTCTATAAATTTAATTCAGCCATCATCAAAATGTCAATATTCTTCACAGAAAAAGAAACTTATCCTAAAATTTCTATAGAGATATAAGTGGTCCAAAATAGCCAAAGTAACCTTGAGTTAAAAAGAACAAAGCTAGGTACAGCACAATACTAGATTTTGAAGCATGTTACAGAAGAATTGCAACCAGAGCACAAAAACAGACTGATGGAACAAAGTAGAGATTCCAGAAATAAGCCCATGCTTGCACAACCAAGTGACTATCAGCCAAACCTCCCTAAACACTGGGGATCAAGAACTTCTGTAATGTAGGGTTCTGGGTAAACTGCATATCCACATGTAGAAGAAAAAAAACTGACAGAGCGTAACTTAAAATGGACCAAAGACCTAAATGTAAGGCCTGATCCTCAAGCTATTAGAAGACATGGAAGAATCAACTCAAGACATCAGTGCAGGTTGTGTTTTCCATGTAGTGCCCGAATGCGTACAAAACAAAAAGCTTGACAAATAGGATTATCTCAAGTGATAAGTATCCGCACAGCAGAGGAAGCATTCAGTGAAGGGAAGAGACAACCTACACAATGGGAGAGACTATTTCTAGTGTGAGCTGACAGAGGGTTAATATCCAGACATATAAGAAACTCAAGAAATAGCAATCCAAGTCAAACAATCCAATTAAAATGGGTAGATGCTCTAAAATGACACCTCTCAAAAGAAGAAATACAGAGCTGGAGAGATGATTTAGACTTAAGGTGCTTGCCTGTGAAGCCTAAGGACCCAGGTTCAATTCCTGATTCCCCAGTCCCCATGTAAGCGCGATGCACATGATAGCACATGCATCTGCAGTTCATTTGCAGTGGCTTGAGGTCCCGACAGACACACACTCACTCTCTCCCTCTCATAAATAGTTTTAAAAATCTAAAAAGAAATAAAAATGGTCCATAAATATATGAAAAACGCTCAAAATCACAGGCTATAAGAAGATGCCAATCTGCTACAAGGAAGTACCATCTCATTCTTGTTAGAATAGCTGTGGCAGACAAATGTAACAAATGCCGAGGACATTGAGAAACATTACTCTTAAACCCCATGGGTATGTGTGGAGACTAGCAGACTCATTCGGCAGGAGGCATGGTGGTTCCTCAATAAGCTGAAAAGTGGAATCAGTATGACCAAAGGAAATGGAATCAGTACCGCAAAGAATCCTGCAAGCCTGGGCCAGAGCGTGGATCAAGGATAGTGCACTCCTGCTACCTCCCAACACCAGGAGGGTACTCAAAAAGAAGAGGAATAAGAAAGTTTATCTCTCATATGCCTGGCTGCATCAATCTTAAGGCGCAAAAGAGAAAGGGTAACCAGCAGCTCCTAATACTCTGAGCTGTAGCAGTAATTTCATTGTTGGAACAGGAGGATGAAAAAGAGACTCAAGCTATGGAAGCCAAAACATGTCACCTTAAATGTGGCAAAAGGTTCCATTTGGAAGAAGGATTTGGAATAGTTCATATTTTAAATTGTCAAGAGAAGGAATCAGATAATTCTCCTGCTTTATTCTTTAATGATGTAGTATGAAAGAAAAATAGATGGAAAGGTACAATAGATGACCGCATTCTTAGATGATGTTATTGAGGAAGGCTCATGGGGACTATTCTGAGACAAGTAGGCATCAAGCTGGTAGCTGGGGAAAGTCTCTGATTTGGAAGGGGACTGTTTTGGGTTGGTAAGAAAAAAATGGAGTGGGTGGGGCAAGTAGATGCAGAATATCATGAACCAATCACAAACCTTGTGAAGAACAACAGAAGGACCTGCAAAATGAATCCTGTGACTGCAAAGTAAGGTAAGCAAAGGACGCACTTCACTCTCCTGGGAGTTGAGCTGCCATGCAAACATTACACCCAGAGTCGTGGGAAGATCACCCATATGCAAAGGAAGGAGATAGGCTTCATAGAGTCACTATGGGTTGGAAGTCTTCCGATAGATCTGAGAGCTGTTTATGTCACAGAGATGAAGAACGAGGGTAAGAAAGGAACTAGAGGTGAAGAGATTGCCTAGAGGTCAAGTCACTTGCTTACAAAGCCAAAGGACCCAGGTTCAATTCCCTAGGACCGCCATAAGCCAGATGCACAGGTGGCGCTTGCATCTGGAGTCTGCAGTGGCTGGAGGCCCTGGCTTACCCACTGTCTCTCACTATCTGCCTCTTCCTCTATTTCTCTTAAATAAATTATAAATAAAAGAAAGGAACAGAAGTTCTGGAAACAACTAAAGAGAACCAGTGTGGTTGGTGCTGGCTTCGGTCTACATAATTTCTTTTTATGTTTTTTTAAAACCACTAGGCATATTACTTCCCAGTTCTACATCGCTGCCTCCCATCAGAAGGAAGCCATGGACAAAAAGTGTTTTGAGGCTTTAACAGCCACAGAGTTCTAACTAGGACAGCTCCAACAAACCTGAGTTTGGAAAGATGGTTGCACTAGGAGGGAAAGGAAGGCATGGTGCCCCCGATAGGTGGTTGCATTGACTGGTGGAACAGGCTCTAGCTCATTTCTAGGGCCATGCCCTCTATGTGTAGCAAGTGAGAGGCAATAGAAGAGGGAGGGTGAAGTAGAAAGTGTGCTTGCTGGCGAGTGGGGACCTAAGATAATAGGAGGCACCTGCCCAAGATAAAAACCTAAGTAGTCTCACAAATACTGTGGATTCTGCCCATTTAATTTATACCTTTGCCCATTAGTTATTGAAATTCTTAATTTTAGTTGGCATACAGAGATTCTGCCATTTTCAGTGTGTTGTGTGTGACTTCTGTCCCTTCTCTCGTCCCCCTCCCTCTTCCCCTTATCACATGTATCCTTTTGCCCTTCTGTCCTCTTCTTCCAGCTCTTCAGATTCACTTTTGGTTATGGTTCTGTCTTTACAGGTTAAACTCACATTTTCCCCTATATATCCATACTTATAGGTATTATACACTAAGACCCACATATCAGAGAACATGGTTTGGTCTCAATGATATTGAGTCACTTGGAATTAGCCAAGATGTCCATTTGACAGATGAGTGGACAATGACAATGTGGTAACTGCTTTTTGTGAAGAGGAGTGGCAGGTAGAGATGGATAGACAGGAAAGAGCCACCAGTAACACCCATCCTTAGTTCAGACCTGCCCTAGAAATACAAGGAGGCAAAGTGACCCCACTTCCACATTCCTTACTCCCTCAAGGTCAACTTCCTTGCATGTTCACCTTCCAAAACCTGTGACACTCTCTGCCTAGTGAATCATGTGTGTCTTCCGTGAATTCCCTCACACTGCTCCTGCTCTGGAACACTCTCCTAGACTCTCTCTGATTACAGAAATCCTCCAAGTTTCCCAGATCTTTCCAGACCCAGCCATCACTGCAGCCCCACTGGAGGCCCTTTGTGCTTACCTGGGTGAAAGGGTCCCATTCCAACCTTGATAAAGACAGCTTGCTGATCTATCACATGCCTGAGCAAAATTCTGCCTTCCAATACAGATATGCCATTCTATCTCTTCATCAGTGCCCAGAACAATGTCTAAGGTCATAGCTAACACACAGGAAGAGTCTGGCAAGTTCTTGCTAACATGAATTGAGTCCAAGTATACTTGATAGAAAATAAGGAGATGGGTGCAGGCAGAAGTGTCACAGCGACCAGCGTTTCTTATTTCCTCTGCTCACTACTTAGTAAATGTCACCACAAATCCAGTCACAGTGAAGGAGGTCCTGGAGGTGACTGACCTAAGTCAGGAAGTGGAAGGATGAGAGACATGAAATCCAACTAATTTCTTTTGTCCAGATACAGACTCCATTGCTCTTGAAATGGGCCAAAGCTCTTCCACAGTACTGTCATTTCACAGCATGACCTGTCCACTCTAACTTCCTGTATACATTGGTCCTGATATTCAGTTTGATGTTTGTGTCAGAGACCAATGATGATAGCAGTCTGAATTAGTAATAATCGCCTCACACTGAACGGGAGAAATGGCACCACGAACAAAAATGAAATGTTAGTGGGAACAATTGGGAGCTAGCTGGTTACAGAAGACCAAAGCTACAGCATGTGGAGAGCCAGGGCTGTTAGCTAACGTGCTTATGAGGACTTCTGACCCGCGAAGGGGTGGGGACAGGACACTAGGAAAGCTAAACTCTTGTCGTGGCCATGAACTCCTCTATGAGCTCCTATCAACTTTAATTTTCCCATCTATGAGACAGTATTCTCCCTCCCTGCTAGTGATAAAGATGTAAGCAAGTTCCCATGCTTTCTCCACCTCAAAACAATCAGCTGCTTCTGGTCAGGTGTCTTGTCCCAGTAATGAGAAAGTAACTGTTACAAATCCCAAAGCTCTTTTTGTTGGGCAGTAATATGCCAACGTGATCACGAGACAAAAATCAAGAGAAGAGAGGTCACTGAGCTGCTTGCTCAATTGCTCAATTCTTGGACTCTCCACCTTCATTCTTCTTTCACATGAAATAATAAAACCACTAATTGCTTCAAAAATTCCACTACTTATGGCCAAAATCATTCTAGCCAATTCTTCCCAGAGGAGAGGATAACTTGACCTTTAAAGATAGGGTTTAGGCAGGCAGGCCGGCCGGAGGTGGTGAGATTTTGTGTTGGAGAGTAAACAAATGTGAGATTGGGAAGAAGCCTGGTCACATGGCTGTGTTGGGGAGACTCCAGGCTGCAGTGAGAAATGTTCACTGCAACAATTGTGCCCTCTCTGAAATCATTGTTCTCACTCTGTGGGTATGGACTTGGGAATTTTTTTTTTTAGATGCAGATGTGTGTGTGTATATGCGTGCACGTATCTACATGTTTGTGGTGAGAGCAAACCCAGGGCCTCACTTGTGCCAAGCAAAGGGTCTACCACCAAGCTGTATGCCAGCCCTCATGCATTCTCTTGTTTACAGGCAGAGGCAAGTGGTCTGGACAGGGCTTGAGGCCCAACGCCAGAACTTGTTCTATGGAGGGGCCTCATAAACTTGTGCCAGGGAGTTGTGGAGTCTGGCTGCAGCAAAAGCTGAAGGAATTGTCCTCCCAGGGCAGGCCATGAGGCTGTCCAATAGCGTGTCTGTGGGTTCCAGACAAATGTGACTGAGGTGGGGGAAGAGGTTCTGTTTAGGATGGCATGGGCAACCAGGATAGCAGCATCCAGCAGAGCCCTCCATGTTTACTGGGCATGGGCATCTGGGCAGGTTGAGAGATTTCTCTTGCAGCTGTCCTGAAAGGGCAGAGATGGAGGGAGTGTGGGAGGGAGGGGGTCTGAATGAACTAAACAGGACACAGATGATGGTATAAGGCATTGAGGAGAGTGGAGGTGTTCAGGACCTCCCTGGAGATAGCCGTGGGGACAGTGAAAGAGCAGCCTGAGACTCTGAGGGAGTGAACGCCTCCTTTGCTTCCGTGGCCTCCTGGCTGTATCCAGTATCACAGGTAGCATGGCTTTCCTGGGGTTTCTTGACAAAGGAAGCTAAATTAGGCTTTCTCAACCTTGTCACTTTGGGTGAGATGAAGGTGGGCTAGAGGACTGTCATGGGCATCATAGGATGTTTACCAGCAGCCCTGGTTTCTACCCAGTAAAGGGGAGGATCAAGCCACCCCCTGAATTGTTATAACCCAACCTGTCTATTACCCGAGAACCACTGGCCTAGAGAATCATGGTGTGTGTGTGCACCATCAATGTACGATCCAGTCAATCATGTGTTGGTCATTGAAACTTACCTTTCCACTTTTAAAATGCTTTTCAGAGTAGCCTTTTCTTTGGAGGAGGTATTTGAGATATAGTACTATTTCCTACAAACCAACACTCATCCAGGTGTGATCCTGGCATTGGCAACATCTAGAAAATTTGGAGAAATATAAATTTTCAGGCCTTACCTGACTACCCTGTGTTTAAAAATTTGTGAGGTGGTGGGGGAGGGGAAGTGCTGAGGACATGAATAAAGTGCTTCCTCCTCAGTGGAGGACTGGTGTTCAGATCCCCAGCACTGATGTAAATGCTAGGCAGGGTAATGGCCTGTGGCCTTTATTCCCAGAGCTGGGAAGCAGAGATGGGGCTTCCTCATATCAGGTGGACAGCAATCAAAGCAGGTGCCCAATGTCCACCTCTGGCCTCCACATACATGCACACTCTGGTGCACTGACACACATGTGAACATGCCATACACACATGTATACCATACACACATGCAGTAGTTTAAAGTTGTTTTTTTTTAAAAATATCCCAAATGATCTGGAAAAATGAAAATCAGTATTTGCAAGAATTTTCAAGCCATTGCAACAAGCCAGCAAGCTATGGCAAGATCCCAGCAAGCCTGGGCAACAGGTCATAACAATGAACAAATAAAGGCTCCTTCCAGCGGCTTGGAAGCTGCCATTCCTAGACACCGTCGGCAGTGGCCCCAGCAAAAGGCCGCTGGCCTGGCCTTCGTTCACGAGGGGCACTAAGTCTTCACGTGTAAACACCTGTGAAGTTCCATCTGGTGCCTCAGGTGGTCTAGAAACTCCCTGTGCTCATGCGCTGGCCCACAGCCTGGGTGGTCAGACGCGGCGTGATACTTCTGAGCTGCACTTCATCTGCCAGGTTGCTCATTGCGCAGATAAACCCATCTGGGACACCACGATCACAGTGGACCTCACATCTGGCCATCTGTTTAGAGGGACCAGGGGACTCCGGCAGCACCTCTGCCAGGAAGAAGACAAGGTCCCTGGGGCTGATCACGTCGGGGACTAAACGGGAAGCTGGGGAACACGTGTACACACACACACACACACACACACACACACACACACACACACACACACACGGCACAGCTGAGCTAGCCTTTCCTTTATGTGAGACAACTGAGGGGTAGCCATGATCCTCCCCAAGTGTAGGAGGCACGCCGTCAGAGTTACTTCAGAAGGGAACACCTGCAGTTGGCAGGCGCTCTGGTTCTGGAACTCACACCCGTTTCCTGTCAGAACTGGATTTCGTTCCTCCCTTCCCCTCCTGAATTCTGGGATTACAGGTAGGTGTCACCACGCTCAGCTGCAACCAAGACTCTAATTTGATAAAACACATCACATTCATGACTCAACCTCCCCTTCCTGGTCACCCAAGGCTCAGCAACTGGAATGAAGAAATAGCGTTGCGTGCGTGTGTGCGTGTGTGCGTGCGTGCGTGCGTGCGTGCGTGCGTGTGTGCGTGTTCTTTTGAGAGAAAGAATGAGACTATGGGCACACCAGGACTTTCAGCCCGCTACAAGCTCCAGACATGTGCGCCCCCTTGTGGCACATGTGTGACATTGCACACTGTGTCACTGAGTATCTGGCTAAGTGGGACCTGAAGATTTGAACACGAGGTCTTAGGCTTCGCAGACAAGCACCTTAACCACTAAGCCATCTCTCCAGCCCAGAGTTATATTTTAAAAAGCTATAAAATTTTGTCTCTTCAACTTAGAGACAAAACCTAGTGAAAAATAAACTTTCACCCGATTTTGGCAGATCAGCACATCGAGCCTCTGTTCTAAGGAAACAGGAGCTGTGGTTATGGCAGTTATAACCAAAGTGGGTGTCAGAGTAAATGCTTATGTCAGAACAAGTTTGCACCACAGCTGCATCTCCAGCAGGGAACAGCGTGGCATGCCATGAACAAATGCCTGTGGATCCCAAGATGTCAGGCTGACCCCAGAAGACCAACAATGCCAGTTTTAGCATACCTTTACTGAGGGCCAAGTCCCTCTGAGGCCTGCTTTAGGCATCTCTGGAAGTGAGACCCCAGTCAGCGGTAGATCTGCATTTCTCTTTAACCCTTGAAGTTACACTTGGGATTGGCAGAGTTTGTGCCTCTCTTATCTTTCTCACCTACAGCAGGGAAGTGGTATGTATAGGAATCCCTAAAATATGCTGATGCTGGAGGTAGAGGCTCCTCAGCAAGGCAGCCAGACGAAAGTTCTGACAAGCTCTTACTTCCCAAATATTTAAAGATAGAGACCATAAAAATTGGCAAGAGTAGACTCTGGAGTCAGCCTTCTTTGATGTAAGGGCAGCTTTTCTAGTTAATATGTGTGCCCATGGGCAACTTACTTAAATATTCTTCCCTCACTTTCCTTATTATAAGTTATTATAAATGACAAGAATAGTGTTTTTATAATGTTGCTGTGAGAATAAGTTAATATGCAGTGCTTTGATCACAGAATGAGTCCTATACATTTTTTTTCTGATTTCATTATTATTGTGTTAAATGGAATTTAAAAGAAAATGTCAAGGACTAGGAATATAGTTCAGTGGTTAAAAGTGCTTGTATTGTCTCTTTGCTTGCAAGCCTGTTGGCCCAAGTTTGATTCTTCAGCACCCACATAAAGCAGGTGTGAAGAGATGCACGTGTATTATCCCCAAGATGGGCCTGCTGGACTAGTGCCCACAAAATAGCAAAAAGATAAAACGGAGACCTTGTCTCAGGCCAAGTGGGAGAAGAGGGCAAACCCCCAGAGGTTGTCCTCAACTTCACACATGTGCTGTGGCTCATACATGCTACACACACACACACACACACACACACACACACACACACACACACACTAGAAGCTGTGGTAAAGTATTCTTTTATTTCCTAGTTTTGTGCTCTCCAGCTCTTGGATCCTCCATTTCCTGTTTGCTTATCTGAAAAATCATACCTTGTAGGCTATGGGAATTAAGAAGGATAAGTTCGTGAAAGTTCTAGGAAGATGCCTGGTGCTTTGCTTGCTCAGTGCACTGACGCTCCCGTCCCACACCACGCTTGCAGAGGCTCAGCATCTGTGTCAGCTGTGAGCCTCGCCATTTAAGTTACACAGGCCTCTCAGTGATGAGCAGGCCTGGTGCTTGGGCGTAGCATATTCTAACCCTGTAGTTGATGAAATAGATATTGGGGATGTCTTGTTGTTTTGAGACAAGGACTTTATATGCAGCCTAATGTGCCTCCCAAGTGCTGGAATTACAGGCATGCATCACCATACTAGACTACCATGGTCTCTTTGGAACTCCCATGGCAAAAATAAATAAAAAAATTATACACACACACACACACACACACACATATGCATATATATGCTACAGTATATTCTCATAGCTCCCGAGTTGACACAGCCTCACTTCATAACAAAGCATTTTCCTAAGAGTCATGGAAGCTGGTTACCAACTGCCAGAGCTTGCCAGGTCCATAAAGACCTTGTGTCTTCTGTCCCTTCCATTCCCTGCTGGGATGGCCTTACATGACCCCTGTTTTGTTTTTTTTGTTTTTTTAAAACAAAAAACAAATTCTTCTGGCTTGAAGTTTCACACATCTTCCTCTTGCAGCCTTACAAGGCAGGCTTCTATGCAGCATACTGTTTTCTCTTTGCTCCCCCTGGATCTAACTTTTGGGGGGAACCCAGGTTTCAGGCTTGACATCTTGGTCTCTGACCTTTCCTGACCCACAAATGGAATTCAACTCCAAGGGAAAGCCAACGTTATCTTAAACACAGACAGTCACTAGAAGGGAAATGCCAATAGCAGAATTATCATCAAGTGGCCTGATGCCCAGATAACCCAATCCTGTGTTCAAGACAAATTGTTCTAAGTTACATTCCGAGTCTTTCACACGAGAAAGTATGAAGGTGGCTCCTTCTGTCTGTGTATTGCCCAGGCTAGAACCACTCTGGACTCATGACCCTGCTGCCACAGCCTCCAAGCCGCTGAGGCCACAGGTGAGTCCGATGGCCTACTCAAATGCACTTCTATCTTTCTTTAAAAAAATCTCCTTTAAAGATTCTCCTCTGGTTTTGCAGTTTGTGTACAAAGCTGAAGAAAGAAAAACCACAGTTGCACTGCATTAGCTACTTTTTCAGTCCTGAGACTAAAGACCTAACGGTGACTTAGAGCGGGGCAAGTTGGCTTTGGCTCATTGAGAAGGCACAGCGCGGAGAAGGCAAGGTAGGCTTCGTGGGAACAGCAGGGGGTGGCTGTCCTTGGTTTCAGGAGTCAAGGTGACCTGGTCACATCTCAACAGGCCAAGAAGTAGACAACTTGGGCCAGAAGTAGAACAGGCCTATAACCTCCAAATCCCCACCTCAGTGACTATTTCTGCTAGCTCGAGCCCCTGTCCAAAGGTTTCACAACTTCCCAAAGCAGCACCACCAGCTGGGAGCTAAGTGTTCAAACACATGAGTCTGGATGACACTTCCCATTCAAACGGCAACATGCATCATGGCTACGACACTATTTGGTCCTTAATTTGATGTTTGAAAACTTTTCTTTTTTGGCACCTACATTATGTCATGTCTGTGGCAAACCCTGCCACAACAGGCCACATGCTGAGAAAGACTTCCTGTGTAGTATGCCCAGGGGCTGGAACCCTACTATAATAGAGGGAGTGATAGAACAGCAGGTGCTCTGGGATACGCTCTCACTAATGTGACTGTGGAATCATGGGTAGAGAGCAGGCAGAGGAAGCAGGAGAGCTGAGGGAAGCTCATCTCCGGTCACTTTCAGTCCTGAATCAGTCACTGTAGACTGCACCTTTCCCTCTTACCACACTTGGGACTCTGGCATATTCTGTTTTTCATAGTGCACTTAAAAAAAAATTCTATTCTTTAGAAAGCAGTGACTGCCTCTTTAGGGTAGTTTTGCTCTACCCTATGTTCCGGCATAGATGATCATTTTAGTTTTAGATTCCCACCAGAAATCCACAGTTCTAGAGTTGGTGTGTGAGCAAGAAGACACACCATTTGAAAGCTCTCATGGTCAGCTTCTCCGGGAGTCTGAGTACAAGAACAGAGCTTAGAGAGTGCCAACATGGGTCAGTGGTAGAGGAACGGCTGGGCAGGGAGACATGGTCTTAGGGGTTGGTTATTAGAATACAGGAAGAGATGAGGAAAAGGCTTCTAAGGAGAAGCAGAGCAGCCCCAAGTGTAACCTCGGCCATCCAGTGGCGTGTTGTGCAAGGTCATGATTTTGTAACAAGTTGCTCTGGCCAATATCAAGTGAGCATGCGGCATCTTTTGAGAGATGGGAGATCCTTAGCCACTCATGCGTGTGCAGTTACAGGTGAATTCCCACCCCAGTCTCCACCTCTTTCCTTAAGAAAGTACTTTGGTCTCTGGAAATATCACTCTCGGAAAAATAGTTCTCCTTTGTTTTCTAGGTCTCAATGTAATTAGAATTTTCAGTGTCAGGGCTATAGGTGAAGGTGGGGGCTATGAGATATGCCTAGTAGCTAGATGTAAAGCATCCTTTGTCTCCTGTGGTTCAACTTCATCCAAAGACTTTAAATACCAGTGTCTGGTCAAAGATTCTCCGACCGTTTTTGATTACAGCCAACCATTATCTGGGTCTAAGTACTTCACATAACCTTACTAATGATTTTTAACTTGGATGGAATTTTTGACTCCAACATTAGAATTTTATACCAGAACCAACGAGAGAAAAAGTTTGCCTCATCCTTCATAGCTCATGTTTCATAAAACTTCCAAAACAAAACACACAGGCTATTTGTGATTATTTAATGTTGCTCTGGTACATGGCCTACTCAAGTGCAAAATAAAATGCAATTTATCTCAGCATGCCAAGAAATATAGCATACTGTAATAGCGAATGGGATATGCTAGGAAGGAATTTAAGAATTAATTTTCCTAATCAAAGTCACCCTTCCCCGTGCATGTACTTAAAAATTGTGTAGCTGATACCGCTCATTCTTTAAAGCAACGGAGGGACCAGTTAGTATATTTTTAAAAGTCTTTTGAAGAATAATCTAACCAAAATGAAGCCACGCAATCACACCAACAGAAGTAAAAACACTTGGGATAATACATGTGCGACACCGTTAATGAAACATGGTGTAGTTGTGAAAGAAAAGAGAAGTGAGGACTGGAGAGATGGTTTAGAGGTCAAGCACTTGCCTGTGAAGCCTAAGGATCCTGGTTCAAGGTTCTATTCCCCAGGACCCACATTAGCCAGATGCACAAGGGGGTGCATGTGTCTGGAGTTCATATGCAGTGGCTGGAGGCCCTGGCGCACCCCTTCTCTCCCTCCCCCCTCTCTCTGCCTCTTTCTGTCTGTCACTCTCAAATAAAAATAAACAAAAAATTTAAAAAAGAAACAAAGAAAAGAGAAGTGAGGCAATCAGAGAATAGCATGTTCCTATGAGGATTGTTCAAAAGATGTTTCAACAATAGAACCTTGGTCCTCAGAAATACCTAAGGGCACAGTCACCTCTCTCTCTGTCCATCTGTCCTTGAGAGTCAATCAACATTTCATCTATCCATCTAGACAGCTATCTATTTATCATCTGTCTATTTAATCATTTATTTATTTCCTTCAGACAATCCAGCCTGCAGGGCATGACAGACCAGCCCTACTGTGATGGTTTCTATTGATTGTCAGTGTAGATGCCGAACCACCTATGAGGGCTTGTATAGGCTAGGTAAGCCTCTGGGCCTGCCTGGGAGGGATTGCCTTGAAGGGGAGAGCTGGGGGAAGACCCACCTCCACTGAGGGCAGCGCCCGGCTCTGAACTGCAATGCTAGACCGCGCTACCTGGAGCGCGCTGGCTGAGCAGCGGCACCCATCATTCTCCGCTGCGCCTTCACTGTGCGCTGAATGTGACCGGCTGCCTAAGCTCCTGGCACCTGCACCACCGTGATGGACTGCAAGCCAGAGCCTCCGTCCCCCAAGTTGGGTTTTTGTCATAAGAAAGTAACCAAGAATGAGGGGCTCTTAAGCATCGGGGCTAGCCTCACCTAGATGCTGCTGTTGAATTAGGTATATACCAGATGTGTATGCATAATACAAAATATAGAACCCATGACAAAATATGTAATGAAATAATTCCACCCTCCCTCCTCTAATTAACTAAAAGAGGGATTGTCAGAAGGCTAGCTGAACATTAACAACTCAGGGTGACCTCTGAACATTGACAACTCTGAGTGAGGAGGCACAATGGCGACACTGAATCAGGACAGAAATACACTGAATGGGGACAAGAAGAGCTCCTGTTCACACACTGAATAAGACCCACCCCTTAGGATTGTTGCAACAGTTTCCCAGACAGCCTTGCAGATCTAGGAGAGCTACACTGGCCCTAGATAGACATCATCTCTTTCCTTCTCACATAGCCAAAGCTCTCTTGGACGTAATTGGCTTTCCCTCTTGGCCCTTGAGTCCAGCAAACACAAGAATGTGAGGGTGGCACAGCTAACCACATCTGCCAACCACCGACTGTCACGGCCCATGTGACCGACTCATCTGGCTGGCCTGATATCTGCTTCCTGACTGAACACATAAGAAACCCTCCTGCGCCCCTGGGTGCTGGTCAGTGCTCCCTACTAGACTTGTCCTTCAGTTACAAGCAAGCTGCCAGAGGAGACACGTAGCATGGCTGAGGAGAAGGGCCTAACACCCATGTTGCCTGCAAACAAACAGCTTCATTTGCATGAGCCTTTGAAGTAAAGAACTGGAGAGCAGCTGGGGAGCAAGGAGAAGAGCCGTGGGCTTGCCTCTGCGGACCTCCTCAGTCTGCTGCGGGAGGCCCTGCAGCCCCTGTGGGGCCTGGGGTCTGGCTCCAAGCAGTGCTACCATATCGCACACCCACGCAGGACGAGGTCCTTCCTCCCCACGCTCACAGCTCCCTGTCCCCAGAAACAAGCTACTTCAGGCACTTATCCTTCCCTACTGCAGTGACAGCAGCATCAGACCTCGCTCCTAGAAGCCTGAGCCCATCTCTCCAAGCCTCCATGCCGTCCTCACGTTGACAGTAAAGACACATCGACTGAGGGGAAGGGAGGGAGGTGTCCCAAGAAAATGGAAGGAGAAGCAAGCTGGAATAGCTGTAGTATCAAACGACATGAACTTGGAAATAAACAGCAGAAAGACACAAGGTCATTACTTAGTAACAAAGGGTTCAAATGGACAATGGGATGTAAACTTTGTAGATACGTTTGTAGCCAGTGCTGGGTCAGTTACATAAAGCAATGTCACTAGATGTAAACGCAAGCAAAGACATGTTTAAGCACAGTAGTAGTTGGGGACTATGGAGTACCCCATTCCTAATAGTGAGGCCACCCTAAAAAAAAAAAAAAAAAAATCAACAAACCCTCCATCAACCACATGGCTCTGACAGACATTTGGAGAACCCGCTTTATCTGGTAGCTGTAGAAACCACATTGTTCTAATCAGCACATGGAACGATGTACAAAACTGGTTGTATTTTAGGCCTCAATAAGTTTTTAAAAATCAAAACAAGTCTCAATGAATTTTAAAAAATTAAGAAAAAAAAATCAATCACGTATCCTTTGTAACCACAGTGTGACAAAACCAGCAATCAACAGCAGGAGGAGGAACATGAGTTTTAGAAACTGACAGTTTCAATTAAACAGGCTCCTGATGACCATGCATCAGCAAAGAACTCAAAAGAGAATTAAAATATTTGAAACAAATGAAAACAGAAATACAACATACCAAAGAAATGGGACACCCTCCCCCCGAAAAGAAAACCACATTAAGAATACGTGTCAGAATTTTCAGAAGTAGAAAGATTTCACTTAACCTTAAAGAATCATAAAAACAAAAGCAAACTAAGCCTGAAATTAGTACAAAGTGTGTAATATTTTTTTCCATAAGAATTATCTTTATATTTTGATTTAACATATTGCATGTGAGTCATATTCCTATCAGGTTACATACCCTTTTGTTCTCTCTCCTTTCCCCATTCCCCTTAGAACGGCTCTCAATTATTGGTAGTCACTGTGGGGTCATAAATGCAGCAGTCAGTCCACATGGGGGAGGGACAATACCCCACAGCACTCCTTCCTACCCTGTGGTTTTTGCAATCTTCCTGCCCCTGCCACACTTACTCCCTTTGATCCACAGTGCTCTCATTCTTGTTTAGACAATCTGCTTTACATATGGCAACTAATACAGGGAAACCCAGGATCAGAAAGCTGACTGATGAGTCATCTTTATCACACCTGCCAGGTCCCAGCCAACATTACAGGGGAAGTGGCAGATTAAATATGGGTGCTGCTCTCATGGCTAGCATTCTGGAAGATGGAAGAGGATGTTGATGAGACTCAAAACTCAAAGCTGAGGGCCAGAGAGATGGCTTAGTGGTTAAGGCACTTCATTGCAAAGCCTAAGAACCTAGTACCCACATAAGCCAGATGCACAAGGTGACACATGTGTTTGGAGTTTGTTTGTAGTGGTTAGAGGCCCTAGTGCATACACACACACACACACACACACACTCACCTCCCCTTTCCTCTTTCTATCTCTCTAAATAAGTAAAATAAAATATTAAAAAACTCAAAATTGAAAATCAGAGGCTGCAGAGAGCTCAACACTAACGGAGACATATAACATGCTCTCCAAGGCTCAGGGAACATTACATTAGAATTATTTTTTAAACTTATTTTTAATTTTATTTTTATTCACTTATTGGAGAGAGAGAGAATGAATGAGAATGAGCATACCAGGGCCTCTGGCTACTGCAAATGAACTCCAGATGCTGGGATCTGGAGAATGAAACCTGGATCCTTAGGCTTCACAGGCAAGTGCCTTAATCGCTAAGCCATCCCTCAAGACCATTAGAATTATTTTTGACATGATAAACTAAACTAAAAACTCTTGACTAAGAAGAAAAGATCTAAATAAATGAATTCAGGTGAAAATGGAGACAACAGATGCTATGTAAGCACAAAGGGTCATAGAGACTACAAGAACCATTGTGTGCCAATCAACCAGATAACCTACAGGAAGTGACTAAATTCTTAGATACACAAGTTACCAGGCTTAGATAATGCTTAAGCAGAAAATCTGAGTTTGTCATAATTACTGAGGAAACTGGGATGATCATACAGTCTCCCATCAATGAAAATTGTGGAACCTTATGTCTTTACTTTTTAATTCTAAATATTTTAAAAATGTTTCCCCAAACATAAACAACAACAACAAAAAGTTTCCCCAACTACTTTTGAGAATAAAATTTTTCTCAAAATATTCATGAAGACTGAATTGCAGGGAGTACTTGAAAACTCAAAACTCAATCTTTTTCTTTCCTTTTTGAGATAATGTCTTGTATCACTCAGGCTGGTCTCTAACTCACTATGCAGTTAACAATGATGTTGAACTCCTGACATTACAGATGTGTGTCATTATATTCAGCTCCATCCTCATTTTTACTATCCCTTTAATGTGAAAACCAGGCAAGGACACCCACACAAAATAAAAGCACAGGTCAGTTGCCTTGGTGAGCACAGTTCAGAAGTCATCCACTTGCAAACCCCACTCAACAGTCTACTCACTACACGGCCCGAGGAGATGCTCAGTGGATGAAGCACTTATTATACAGCTCTAGGTGCCCAAGATCTGACTCCCAGGTCCCACTTGAAAAGCCTGACCTGCAGTGGGCTTCTGTAGTTCCTGTGTGCTGATGGCAAGAAGGGAGGCAGACACGGGAATTTTGCTGGAAGATCTAGAACAAGAGGGCCTGCCTCAAGCAAGATGGGAGGTAAGGATTGAGGGCAAGTTCTCCCCTGACCTCCACACGCGAACTCGAGCATGTGAGCTCCTTCACTCACACGCATGGGCACATCTGCCCCAGCTCAGTAAACGTCCAAAAACCTTGTTCAGTACAATCACATAGGCTTCATCCTGGGGAGACTTCCCAGGTTCTGCATGTGTGAATTAGTACAAGTGACACATCCACCCCAGCAGGAAGGGGGAAAAGGATGTGACATGGCAATAGATGCAGAAAAGATGACAAAACTCAACATCCCTTCCTGATTAAAAACTCTCAGAAGTTTTACCCCAACACAATGAAGTCTGTATGTGACAAACCACAACTAATGTCATACTGAATCTAGAGAAGCTGAAAGCTTTTCCTTGGAATCTAAAATAAACCAACATGTTGTACTTTCTCTTACTTTCATTTAATATAGCTATGGAAATCTTAGCTAGAGCAATTAGGCAAATAAAGGAAGTAAAAGGTATCCCCTGTATGAAAATGAGAAAATCAGATTATCTCTGCTTTCAGATAACATGAGATTATAGATGGAAAACCCTCAAGCCCCAACCAGCAAACTGTTAGAACTAAAAAATTCAATACAGTTACTGGCTTACTAGCTCTTAGCTGCAGGTTCGCCACTCCTGAAGCCCTGACTCCTCTCTTCCCCTCCTGCTTGCTCTTCACATGGCAGAGCTCTCTGCACTTTCTCCCTTTTTCCTTTCTAAATCTTTTTTCACGTTTCTTTTAGACCCATATGGGCTCTCAGACCACGTGAATATATTTGTTTGCCTTCCCTTGGTTTTTTACTTTCCTAAATACAATAATTTAATAATAATAATAAATCAATATATATAAAACTCTGTAGTGTTTCTTTATGCTAATAGTGAACTATGAAAAAGAAAATAATATTCACTATAGCAATAAGAATACCTAGGACCAAAAGTAAGCAAGGAGATAAAAGATACCTACACTGAAAATTATAGAATATTGATGAAAGAAATTAGGCCACAAACAAATGTAAATAAACAGAACATTAATGGATTAGAAGACTTAATATTGTACAGGCCACCACCCACAGGGGTGTATATGTCCTATACAATTCCTGTCAAGACATCAGTGAAATTATTCACCAAGACAGAACACAGTTCTGAAATTTACATGAAATCACAATGACTCTGTATAATCAGACTGATCCTGAACAAAATTGTAACATGCCATGACTTCAAAGTCCACTATGGTTAGGATGGGACTTTAGTGCTTGTCAAGAGTCTGCATTTTATATCTATGTATATACATCCTTACATATATACCTTATGTATAGTCATGTGTCAACCAAAATTTCAAAAACATGAAGAGATATAAGCAAAAATCCATAGAATATAGAGAAAAATAACCCAAACATTCTGTTCTGTATGATTCCCTTTCCATGACATTCCTGACAAGCCAGTGGAGACCCGGTTGGTGGGCACAAGAGCTAAGCAGTAAAGGGGGACCTTGGTGATTGGTGTCTTGTCTATCTTGACTGTGTCCCTTTTAGCTCACCTAGTTGACATATACTTCATTCTGCAAGACTTTGCCGTTGGTTTTAAGTAGGTAACAGGTTTATAGCACATCTGTCTCTGTAGCATTTTGTACATTAGATGTACTTAACTGAAAAAAATCTGAAGATTATATGTTATGACATGACATGACAGCCAAGTGGGATGCCATCCTTGATTAGGTCATGGAGCAGGAAAAGACTTTGTTCCCATTTGACAGCATTTTTATTGTTTATTTCTTAGTTTTTAAATCATTGCCCAGGGCTATGTAAGAAGTTGAGGTTGGGGCAAGTTGGCTGACATGTATACAGAAACTCTGCAATTCTTTTCTAAATATTAAATTTACTTCAAAACTAAAAGTACATTTTACATGGTAAAGAAATGGGGGATGGGAGGAACAGCAAGATGCAGTCTATCACAGCATCCCACTGCAAAAATGAGACAAAAATAAAACCTTGTACTAAATCATGGTGAATTTAAGCAAGAGCTGAGGATTCTTATGAGGGCATTGGAAAATAATTTTAATGAAAAATATTTAAAATTTTTATGACCCTGGGAATGGTGGGTAAAGACTCTCCAGAAGATAAAAAGCAGAGTCTAGGCAAGAAGATTGATAAAACTGGCATTAAAATGTAATTAAAACTGATGAGGGAAGCCACCCTAGGCAAAGTAACAGCAGTAATAAAGCCAGTGAAAATATTTGTGTTTTTCACCCTGTGCATCCAGAATCTCAATGAGCACATTGTCCCCTTGCATTTCTGTTAAATGGCTTGCTCCTTTGAGGCATCATGTTTGGTATTTTTTAGGCAAACATTTGCTCTAGGGATGATGAACCCCACAACCTGTAATCCTACCTGTTGACCACGGGTTTCCTCTGAATTATATTTTACAGCCTGGCTGGTGGGAACAGGAGTTAAGGAACAATGCTACATGGTCAGGGTCTTTTTGAACAGAGGTTTCCAGTTCCTTGACTAGGGTGTCTGAATGCAAACAAGACTTGGTAGTTACAGATGTTCCTGAAACACTTAGAGATAGATGCCTCCTTGGAGCTGTTTGCTTATATTTGGGAATCTTCAATTACAAACCTTTGCTTCTTGTCTCCTCCCCTCCCCCAGTCTCCTCTCCCTCACTTCTCTCTTTTTAAAAAAGGTAATTCATTTGGGCTGGAGAGACGGCTTAGTGGTTAAGGCATTTGCCTGCAAAGCCAAAAGATCCTGACCTACGTAAAGCCAGATGCACAAGGGGGTGCATGCATCTGGAGTTCGTTTGCAGTGGCTGGAGGCCCTGAAGTGCCCATTCTCTCTCTCTCTTTCTATCTTAAATAAATAAGTTAATAAAATATGTTAACAATATTTCGAGAGGCCACACCAGGACCTCCAGCCACTGGAAATGAACTCCAGATGCATGCGCCACCTCGTGTATCTGGCTTATGTGGTTATTGGGAAATCAAACCTGGCCTCTTAGGCTTTGTAGGCTAGTACCTTAACTGCTAAGCCATCTCTCCAGCACTCCCCTCTTTCTTTTCTCCCTCTCCATCCACCTTCTTCCCCTTCCTTCTCTGTCCCCACCTTTCTCTGCCCTATAAAACCTCCAAGGTTCATTGAAGACTCCTCTCTTGCTGTCAAAACTGCCTATACACAGTCAGGAAGGAGAGAGAGGTGGGGGTTGGTGCTCAGCTCTCTTTTCATTCAGTCCATGGGATGGACAGTGTCATCTATCCTCAAGTTAGGTCTTCCCGTCTGAATCGACCCAGTCTAGAAGCCCCCTCAGACATGCCCACAGCTTTGTCTCTTAGGTGATTCTAGGTCAGTTGACAATATTAATGATCATCCCAACTAAGAATTTTGGAAAAAGAAGATAACTTTGGAAATCATTGGTTTGAATAAAATAGCACTGCATAAGAGGAGACAGAAGTAAAAATTTAGTGCCATTAATATTGAAAATATTTCCTGATGCAGTAATATAGAAGAATAATCTGATATAAAAATATTACAGAAAGGGGTGTACTTTTAAGAGATGCCAAGTTATAGTAAAGTAATAGTTTGAAGTCAAGCATGGTCATACCCACCCACCCACTCACCCACACCCCCCCCCACCCACTTGTAGTCCCAGAACTCAGGAGGGAGAGGCAGGAGGATCGTGAATTTATGGTCAGACTGGGATACAGACTGGGATCTTGTCTAAAAAATATAAATTAAAACATAGCAATTTTTAATCTTGTTTATTTATTTATTTATTTTTGGGTTTTCGAGGTAGGGTCTCACTCTAGCCCAAGCTGACCTGGAATTCACTATGTAATCTCAGGGTGGCCTTGAACTCACAGCGATCCACCTACCTCTGCCTCCCAGGTGCTGGGATTAAAGGCGTGCACCACCACGCCTGGCTAATCTTGTTTAATTTTTAATCTGGCCTGAGTAAATATAACTACCTCTGCAAACATCCTCAAATGTCTGTCAGAGAAGTGAATTGAATATTCATGTGGCAACTAGAGTTTGGAAAACAACTAGCAAACAAGTAAAAAAATGCCAGAAAACCTTAAGGAATCTTGGAAAATATAACCCAGGTGGAATCAGATTAATGAAAGGGATTAAAAAAATAAAATAACAAACACTGAGCTGGCATGGTGGCTAGTGCCTTTAATACCAGCACTTCAGAGGCAAAGGTAGGAAGATTGCCATTAGTTCAAGGCTACCCTAAGACTACTTAATGAGTTCCAGGTGAGCCTGGGCTAGGGAGAGACCCTACCTTGAAAACCCAATAGGAAAAAAAAAAAAAACAAAAAAAAAAAAACCCACCACCAACAAAAAGAACAGCAGAAAGCAGTTCCAAGGATACCCGTTTTCCTCAAAGAAGCTTAGATGCCCCCCTTTCCTCTGAAAATGTGTCCACAAAGATTCACACCCAAAGAGGGAGAAGGCAGGGGTGTTGTTTTAATTTATTTAAAGACACCCCCCAGGGCTACAGAGCTGGTTTAGCTATTAAGATGCTTGCCTGTGAAGCCTAGGACCCAGATTCGACTCCCCAGGACCCACTTAAGCCAGATGCACAAGGTGGCACATGTATGTGGAGTTCATTTGCAGTGGCTAGAGGCCCTGTCAGGCTAATTCTCACTCTCACTCATAAATAAATAAAATATTAAAAAATTTTAAAGACCCACTCCCGGACAGGAGGGGGGCAGAAGGCTTCCTCTTATCTCCTATCTCTAGAATAGGCCTCACTGCCAAGGCCCTTTGGACTAAAAAGTTAAAGCTCCAAGATGAGTCAAAGTTGATTAATCCATCAAGGAATATTTCCAAATGCTACACACAGAACGAATTCAGGATGTACTTAGCAGAAGCTGAATTTCTTCAGATGCTTTCAGAATCAAATGCTTTAGGTTGCTCTGCCGGGCAGAAAATTCTCCTTCCTTGCTTTGGCACTCTGGCTAGATGGACTTCCTGTATTTGCTATGTCCACTGGTCAGCCCCATCCACTTTCCTGCACTCAGAATGACTCAATTACTCACTCAACACAGGTCTTGACAGCCTTCAAGGCCCAGAGGAGAAACTGAGATGAACCTGTCCCCGCCTCCATGACTAATATTTGAGATGAGAAAGATGTCTAGACAATAACCACTTCAGCCAGTAATATAAACCAGAAGCCAGCTCTAGCCAGGGGAATCTGAGCTGCAGCTGGGCTGCTTAAGAAAGCCCACCTCACAGGCCTTTCTGTGGGGACATGTGACCTCAGATGGGCAGCAGAAGAGTGGGTGGGAGAGCAGAGGTCAGAGAGCTGGTAGCCCAGGGTTGGAT
Organism: Jaculus jaculus; assembly: GCF_020740685.1. Lineage (NCBI taxonomy): Eukaryota > Metazoa > Chordata > Mammalia > Rodentia > Dipodidae > Jaculus > Jaculus jaculus. The sequence goes on from NC_059119.1 coordinate 3,102,062, forward strand.
TCATCTTGCTATGGAGCCAATGATGACCTTGAATTGCCTCTCCTCCTGCCTCCACCTCCTGAGGCCGGGATTTTGCCCTGGGGATCTAACTCAGGGATTGTACATGTGAGACGAGCACTCTCCCTCCGATCCCTTCCCCAGTCTGCTGATCGTCCATGTAGGGCTTTGCAAGTGTGAGCAGAGAACAAGGGATGCAGTTTTGTGCTGGTGCACATTATTACCACGAAATTGCCAAAAGAAGAGGAAAGGAGACATACCTAGATTAAAAACTGGAGGGGGTGGGAGCAAGCTTCTGTTCACCTGACAAGCTTTCTTTCTGCCCTTCTATTGGGAACTTCCCAGGTCACTGGTTCTTGCTAAAGTTGTCAGCCAGTGTCCTTCTTGTACCCCCACCAAGAAGTAAATCTGGTCCTAATGGGCTTTTTCTAGGGAACGTGAATGTGGAGGGGGCTGGCTTAGGGGACAGATGCCTATGCAGGTGTGTCCTTTGTACAGGGGTGGACAGTATACTGTGGTTCCCTACCTTCATCTATGAGTCCTTTAAAATTCTCCCAGTGGTTTCCTTATCCAGAAGTGATTTATGTTCTTTACAGCCAAATTACCCCAGCTTTGCAGAAAATGAACGCAGGTGCCCATAGTCATCAGCTCAGCTTTCCCATCGCAAGTGGAAATGACAGCCAGAGAGCACACAGCATTGGAAAATCAAGATAAAAACCAGGACGCACCAGTAGCAAACCCACATAGTCAACAGATATACAAGAGATCTCTGTCTTCCACACTCACTCTCATAACCCACTTTGATCCAGCAAAACCATAACCAACAAAAAATTAGCCTGAAGTTGCTGGAGGCATTAACAAGTTCAGTTTCTCACCTTCCGTGGTGGGAAGTCAGCATGCTTAATAATTGCAACCAGAGAAGTATGATTATTCAAATTTACCACAGTCAACATCAAAACATCCCTAAAATCCAAGAACTACCTGAAACAACTATTTCATGGATTTATGGATTTGGAGGTAGAAAAGTAATTAAAAATTTCAGGTTCTTTGGCACAGTTTGAAAAAAAATTTTTTTTTGGAGGTGGGGTCTCACTCTAGCTCAGGCTGAACTGGAATTCACTATTTATTCTCAGGGTGGCCTTGAACTCATGGTAATCCTTTTACCTCTGCCTCCCCAGTGCTGGGATTAAAGGCATGTGCCACCATGCCTGGTTCTGAAAAATTTTTTAACTACATCTAGCTACTAATGTTATTAAAAACTAAATCCAGTTTAAAATGTCAAAGATAATTTGTTAGACAAATGATGTGTACCATTAGGTAAGATCTGCTTACATTCAATTCTAGAACAAGTTGCATACAACTAGGCCAGGGTCTCCCAGAGCCTCCAAATCCCATTCCTGACTAATGTCTCCTCCCTCAGGCTTTACAAGTGTAAAGTGTGCACACAGGCGGTAGCAAGAGGTGCTTTAGTCCCAGCCAGGGCCTATTCAAAGCACCTGTGCACTAGTTATCTGGGTCGTGACCTACCTGGTGGCCTTTGTTCCGTCCATAGCAGCAAGGCCAGAGGGCAGGCTGCATGCTGGAGGCAGTTGCAGGTGATGAGGGGAGACAGGCCCACTCCCAAGGCCACTTGCCATCACCAGAGAATCTGAAGCCTCAGAGACTACAGACTCGGTGACGGAAATGGCCCCTTCCTGCCAGTGACGCAGGGAAGGGAGCCCAGCTGCACACTGCCTGGCTTTCTGACTTTTGAAGGCGTGCCAGACCTTCCCTTTTGAATCGTATGGGAGCAGAGGGTAGAGAGATCCCACCCAGCACTGACCTTTAACCCCATCGTCCACACCCTGGATATACATTAAAATCACCTGAGGATCTTCTAAGGCCACAGCTGTGTCCCCAGAAATAAATTTAATTGCTGTCAGGTGAACATTGGTTGTGGCAATTAAAATTTTTTCACAGGTTGGACATGAATTAATTCTAAATTTTTTTCTACACTGGGACCAGGGAGCCTGAACTGTGGCTCTTCCTGCAGCTGAAGAATTTTTGCCATTGTCCAGGAAATGCGGCGGAGCACTTCAAAACTTTTCCCTCCACAGTCAAGGTCATCTTGGCGATGACATCATGACGTGTTTTCTGGGGGAGAAAGAAGATGAGAATACATCAGTGGTTTCCTTGGCTACAGCCTGGGATGGGGGGTCTCCTTTTCCTCCCTACTTCAGGGAAATTGCTTCTGGTTTATGTCTAGGAAGGACAGGGCAAAGAAAATCCCCCGAGAAGAGAAAAGACTTGGTTTCACTTCTCCATGGAAACTATTTTAGAAAAAATTAAACAAGGAACAAGATATGTTTTGTCATTCCCCCTGGGGCCTTTCATTGGTCTGAACACACACACAAAAAAATACACCGACTGAGCCAAGGTGAGCCCCTCCCTCACGGGAAGTGCGCGAAGGCTGCCATGTCCAAATTCTGGCTCATGCAGCAAATGTGGAACACAGCATGATGGGAAATGTGACCCAAGGACGAAGTGAGGAGCTTAAGGTCTATTCATCCACCTCAAACTATGTATTGTGTATTGTGCCGTCCACATCCTGACCACAAGGGAATTGTTTTCAGTATCCGAAGACATATCCAATAAATGTTTCTTTAATAGACCCAAAACCAAGTGAAATGAATGTCTGAGAGCCCAGTGATCCTAGCAGCATAGGAAAAGCTGGTAGAGCCTGAAGGATATGTTTTTATGGGAGTCCATGAGATAGAAGACCACTCCCTTTCAAACCAGAGTGAGCTGAGAGACAGGAATTTTCTTAAGCAAAGGTGAAAATTTTAACTCCTTATTTCAGAATACCTCAGCCCCTTTTTATTTTTTTAGATGTTTGGAATGTTTAAAAATTCAGTTAATGGGGCTGGAGAGATGACTTAACAATTAAGGCGCTGGCCTGCAAAGCCTAAGGACCCAGGTGGTATTCACCAGTACCCACATAGCCCATTGCACAAGGTGGCGCATGCATCTGTGCATCTGTACTTCATTTGTAGTGGCTGGATGCTCTCTCATGCCTATTTTATCTTTATATCTTCCCCCCTCATTTTCTCTTTCAAAATGGATAAATAAAAATTCAACAACAAATACATTTAAAAATTTAATAATAAGGGCTAGAGAGATGGCTCAGCTGTTAAAGCATGCAACTTGCCTTTAAAACCTAACTACCAAGGTTTGATTTCCCAGTACTCATGCAAAGCCAAATGCACAAACTGGCACATGCATATGGAGTTTGTGTGCAGCGGCTAGAGGCCCTGGTGCTTGCTCACTCTCCCTCTTTCTTCTCTGTCTCTCTGCTTGCAAATGAATGACTCATTTCTTAAAAAATTCTCTAATAGATTTTATTAAATCACAATGGAGCTCCAATGCCACTAGGATCCATGAACCTAGTGATCTTTATTAACTACTTACTGAACACCCATGATGTAATAACTGTTTGAGTCACCAGAGCAGATATAAGGGAATCATCACCTTTGCATGTGGGCATGCGGTACATTCTGGTTAAGCAGCAATCTTGAGAATGGCGTGGGTTGAGCCTTCATTCAGAGCCTAGAAAGCAGCTCCAGGTTTCCAGTCGTGTGTGTCTGGGATGTTGGCCAAATCAACATGCATGAGAGAGCAGAGACAAGTTTACTTAGAGAGAAGGCCGAAGTTAGAAGTAGATAAGACCCAGATGTCTCTGTCCATCCACATCAGGAACAGATCTGTTGGAGCTGGGCACATGGTTAAACATGACCAGTCCGACGGAGTAGCTGGAGAATACATCGTCCCCTCCTCATAGATTACTGCTTGTGAGATTGTTCTGTAAACCTCAGCGTCTCAGCCTCATAAGGTCAGAACAATGCCCACTTCAGAGTCTATTAAATGAGTACAGTGGCTTCTGTAAAGCGCTAGGTACCCTTGAGATCCTTAAAATGGTAGCCTTCTCTCCCTGGGATTCCTCACCATGACACCTGCCCAATAGAGCGTGGCCCCTCTGGATCTGGAAATGGCCGCTCCTGAGAGACCTGGAGGACCACTGCTTGGCAGCAAGAATGCAGACACTATCTTCACCTGGAAAACTGGGACTGGAAGGCAGTGGCAGTTTTCACAGCCCTCTGGGATTTTAAAACAGTATTGATTAGACGTCAGCATAGAGCTTCTGTTTCCTCTTCCTCAATAAGCTATCAGAACTCAACCTAAGATTAGTAGAAAACATTTAACCCAAAAATTCAATAGGGCAATGGAGGGATTGCTTAATGGTTAAGGCATTTGCCTGCGAAGCCAAAGGACCCAGGTTCAATTCCCCAGGTCTTGTATAAACCAGATGTATAAGGTGGCACATTCGTCTGGAGTTTGTATGTAGAGGCTGCAGGCCCTGATGCACCCATTCTATCTGTCTGTCTCTCTCTCAAATAAATAAAATCTTGAATTTCTTTTTTTTTTTAAAGATTCAACTCCATGAGTGAGAGTCAGGGTTTGAACTCAAGTCTTTCCATTCACCAGAATCCAAATCTTTTTTTTCTCTACAAAGGACAGATCAGGGTGCAATGAAACTGGAATTTATGGACTTATTTATCTTTCAGAAGGGGTTGGGGATAATAGGTTTTAGTCAGTTGTTTGTTTGCCTTTTCTTTTATTAACTGCTGGTTCCTAATAACCTAACTGCGCATTTCCATTAAGTTTACAAACATTGACAAGAGCGGCTCTTGTTTGTGGTTTGCACAGTATTTTCCCCTTTGGATTCTGGGAACACAGGTGTAAGAGCTAAAATAAAGGCCCAAAGTTTAAGGATGTGGAATTGCCAAAGCATGAGTCCCTGGGCTCTCTGGTGGCTGAAAACACAGTGGGGAGAAAGTACATGCGCTGTACACTTGTTTTGTTTTGTTCTGGGGTTTTAGGGACAGGGAACTTCTTGTAAGTCACTTTTTTTTCCTTTTTACTTTTTTTCTTTCTTTCTTTCTTTCTTTCTTTCTTTCTTTCTTTCTTTGTTTCTTTCTTTCTTTCTTTCTTTCTTTCTTTTTTTTTCTTGCCAGCCACCAGAGTATTAGGAAATGTGGTTGAAATTTTTTGTCACATCACTAAAATTGAACATGGAATATGAATTGCTTTGAAATGTGTCATCAAGCCTAGAGACAAGTCTGCCCTGAGGCATCTGTGTGCGAGTTTGGCAAACAGATCGCAGCTGTGTTTTATAAAGGGCTGGAGAGACACCCCAGTAAACAAGGGGTTCTGGCAGCTGTGGTAAAATTCCTCTGTGAGCCACTGCAGTGCAAGGATTCACGCAGGAAGCTTTTCACAGCCAGGTTTGGTGGTGTACACGCTCAAGTGGAGGCAGGAGGATCGCAAGTTCAAGGCCAGCCTCAGCTGCATAGGAAGTTTGAGGCAGCCTGGGCTACATGAGATCTTGTCTCAACAACAACAACTAGAAAAAAATGTTTCGACAAGAGAAACTAAGTTGAAAACAAAAAGTGGTGGCTTTGGCCAAAAGTGAGACTACACCCACCACAATCTCTCTAAATCAACAATGCTTATACCCTATCACCAATTCGGATGACCTCACTCTTCACTGGAGAATTTTGTGCTTTTCTTTTTCGGCAAGCAGTGAGACCCCAGGACAATCAAAATTTATCCACGGGACAAAGATCGCTGACTCCGTGCCAGCTGGTGAACTACCTTGCAAAGTAACCAGGGCCCAGGCGAAACTGCGAAGGAACTGGTGAGATGATCGAGAGGGCTGCTTCCAAGGCGAGCCTGAAACCCTGAGCCGGGGCGATGGGGGCAGACATGAGGACACCCAAACTGCACCAAGGCAGGCATCCAGAGCTGCTGAGAGCTCAGCACTGAAGTAGATTAAAGCACACCCACCAAGGCTCAGGGAATTCTGTGGAAGAGGGACAGAAGGAATGTAAGAGCCACTGGGTGGGAGGGATATCCAGAGGCTTTGCCCCACCCCCACAGTGACTGACTGCTGCTCTCACAGCTCATAATCCCCAACTCCATAGTGAATACCAGCAGTCCCACTGAAGGGGGTCCTCAATGGAGCAAAGGCGGGAGGATGGAAATGACAGTTCCAACACTTGATGTGTCCACTTAAAGTTTCAACTTTAAAAAAAAAGTGAAAAGAAAAAAAGGCGGCTATCTTTCTAAAGGACAGCTAGGCACTGGTGTGAGCCTGCAGTATCTAACAGATTACTGACACACTGCTTTGAATCCTGAATTCAAATCTTGCATTAGATATTTGCTGCGTGGAAAGCATCATGTGCGGGAGATAACCCCCGCCTCGCAGAATTCTCTACTGCCATCTGAGAAGACGAACGCTTTCTCTGGTATTTGCTGTGATTGGTGTGCTGTTGAGATCTTTCACGGTTGCTATGGAAATGGTGAGTCTTAAAAAAAAAAAAGCTGTAATTTCCGTTAGCCCTGCAAAAATGACCCCACTTACAGCCATGAATGGAATGAACCCTGCTCTGTAATTTGGTAGAGGGTAGAGGCCTCCCATCTCTTCCCTTCCACTGCTCTTATGAAAAGCAGTCAGCTCAAACACTGTGCTAGGGAGGGCTGGAGAAATAAAGGGGTTTAGCAAACAGCTACAGCACACATATAAGGCAGCATTTTCTTTGAATTGGAATAGCCAGTGCTGGTTCATTTGTATGGGAAGTTTAAGAACATGGAATGGTTGGCCAGCCCAAACCGGTAACATCTAATTTCATTTTCCAGTGATAAATTATATTTTGTAGATAACAAAGTTATATAGACTCTCCAGGGGAAGCTCAGGGAAAGCCACATTGAGAGTTGGGGACATAGTTTGACTGGCCAGGAAATTGCTCAGGTAGATCATATGAGCTGTTATCATACTTACTGTTTTCATCATCTGAAATATGTCTAAACTTGTTACTGCTCTTACTGCACTTTTCATCAAAGGAATTGACATGTAAATTACACATCACAGTGACTTGAACATCAGAGACCTGAGATCCCCTCAGGTCTGTGTGCTCCTGGGCTGTGAGCTGTCACAAAGGCACAGAATTTTGCAACCAGTGAGCGAAATGTGTTTTGTTTGAAGCTGGATCTGCTTTATTTTCCTGTTGCCCACACTGGGGTCACCCAGTTGCCCTCCTCTGTCCCTGCTCACCTTAAAGTGGTCCTTTGCTGTTTTATCTCAGCCTTCCTCCCCACCGACTATCTACTCAACTCGATAAGTCCCAGACAAGACAACTAGCAACTGCCCTGAAATGCTGCTCAGATGTCCCAGTGGCATCATGACAATCCTATAACTGAAGCTCTTTCCCAAACCATCAGGTCACTTAGGCTCTACAGTTCTGTGTTTGTCTGTGATGAGTCCAATATACCTTAAGTTTTCAGTGTCACCAGCACCTGTGTCATTGGATGTCATTCTCAACCTCTCCAGCCCCTGCTATGATACAGTCCTAACTTGGCCACCTCTCATTTCTCTTAAAACTTTTTCTCCTATCTTTTCTTTCTTTCCTTTTTATTTTTTTAAATATTTATTTTTATTCTACTTATAAGAAAGAGAGAGAGAGAATGGGCACACCAGGGCCTCCAGCCACTGTAAAGGAGCTCTAGATGCATGTGCCACCTTATGCATCTGGTTTACATGGGTTCTGGGAAATGGAACCTGGGTCCTTAGGCTTTGTAGACAAGTGCCTTAATTGCTAAGCCATCACTCCAGCCCCATCTTTTCTTTCTTTACACATCATTTGTCCATCCACTTGCACATTAATTTTGTTATATGTGTGGGATGAAATGTGTGGTGTGTGCACAAACATGTGCATTGGACATGGGAGGGTATCAGGTATCTGCCTTTATTACTCTTTATCTTATTTCCCCAAAGCAGAGTTTCTCATTGAACCTGGAATTCACTGTTTTATTTTATTTTATTTATTTATTTTTGTTAGACTGATTGATGAACAAGTCCCAGAGATCCTTCTGTCTCTGCCTCCCTCACCATGGGGTTTTGGGTGTGCAGCCACATCCAGATTTTTATGTGAGTACTGGGGACTGAACCCAGGTCCTCAAGCATGTATACCAGCTGTTCTTACCAACGGGCCATCCTCCTGGCCCATTTATTCACTATTCACTGGGTTCTCGGTACACCCCAGGCTAGTGGCTAAGTATCAGGAGATATAATGATAAGGCAGGTTCTCTCTTCTCAAGAAGCTCACAGCTCATGGAGAAGATCAGAAGACCCACTATTATGGTTTCTAGGTTCTTTAGACAGGCATTTGTGAAGTCTGCTGCTATGAGAATAAGGAGCAGAGGCCTCTCAAATCTAGACAGGAGAAGAAATCAAGAAAATCTTCTTGGGGGAGGTGACCTGTGAGAGGTCTCTCACTGAACAGGTAGAAGTTATTCATGTGAATAAGAATGAGTTTACTTGGGGAAATGATTTTCAAGCTGAAAGAATAAGTAGGGTGGGATACAGACACATAAGAAGTCAAGGGGAAATATAGATCTCGTGTGTAGGGACACAGTGTGCTGTTGTTGGGGAAGGTTATGAGAATATAGTCTCTGAGTGGGATATGGAACTGGATCCTAGCCATTGACCTTAGACAAACGGCTTAATCTCTGAGAGCCTTAGTCTTGTCATCTATATGATGGGAATAATAATATTCTTATAATTAATAACAATATCAATCTTCTCATTTTGTGTAATGGGGAGTATAATTTAATGATAAATAACGTAAGGTACTTAGCATTATACCTGCAATGTAGTGGACAGTAAGTTGGAACTACAATCATTCAGGTATTTCTGGTATGACCATCAATTTTTTGTGTCAGATTATTTGAGACATATGCCTAGATATTTGGTCAAACAGTATTTTCATTTCTATGTCTTCTATTAAGGATTTGTTTGAAGAGAGCAAGATTTAGCTCAGAGGATGTTGAATAAAGCTGATTTCTCTCCAATCAGTTGAATGTCCAACTAGAACAGAGACTGAACTTTCTCAGGCAAGGGCCTTGATGCTTTCTTGGAAGATCCTGCTTAAAATTGTAGCTCCTGGGCTGGAGAGATGGCTTGGTGGTTAAGCACTTGCCTGTGAAGCCTAAGGACCCCAGTTTGAGGCTTGATTCCCCAGGATCCACGTTAGCCAGATGCACAAGGGGCTGCACACATCTGGAGTTTGTTTGCAGTGGCTGGAGGCCCTGGCGTGCCCATTCTCTCTCTCTGTGTCTTTCTCTCTGTCACTCTCAAATAAATAAATAAAAATGTATTAAAAAGCTTTAAAAAATTGTAGCTCCTTTCTCCTATCATTCCTCCTTCCTTATTCAATTTTCTCCTTAGCACTGGTCATAAAGCCAACCCACTGGATCAAACAGGTAATTCTTCTCTTGGTCTCTCCTGTTAGAATTAAATCCAGAAGTGTGGGGTCTCCAGTGTGTATTGTCAGTGCCCAGTTGCCATGTCTAGAACAGTACTCAGCCCACAGAGAAGAGATTTAGCAAACACATTAACTAGCTGAATGAGAAAGATAATGGTGGTAGTGATTAGGAGGAGGAAAACTTAACACAGAGCCAGAGAATTGATCAGGGGTCTTGACATATTTTCTTTTGCTATGTGACCTCCCAGCCTCAGAGAATCCAAGGCTGAAGGCTGAGGCACCTTCTCTGCCGTTGCCAATCTAGAATTCTTTTAGGAAAGGCCAGTCAGAATGTGGAGATTTGGGCTCAGTAGCTGTAAGGTGAAGCCTATAAGTCTTCTCTTTAAAAACATCACATTGGCAGCCTTTGGCTATCTTTTCTTGTGTTGATGGATCTTGGATCTGCCTCTACTACATTTACCGGGGTCCAGGAGAAATTGCAAAGGAAGCAGTGACACGAATATTGCTCTCAATGCTAGCCCGACATCTACATACAAGAAATGGCAACACTGTGGTGAACCAAAACAGATATTAACAGATAGACAGAGGCTACAGAGAAGTTACACCGGCCAAGGCTCAGGGACTGTTGTGGAAGAGGGGTGGGAAGACTGTAAGCAAGCTCGGTAGAAACACCCTGAGACAGAACTCCTCCCAGAGACAGAAGCCCTAATTGCCCTACAGTGAAACCAAGAGCCCTATGGAGGAGGGTCCTCAGGGAAATGGGGACCCTAGAAGGGGACATACTACAACCTATGTTAAAATATTAATTAATTAATTAACTTAAAAGACTATCAAGCCGGGAGTGGTGGCGCACGCCTTTAATCCCAGCACTCAGGAGGCAGAGGTAGGAGGATCGCTGAGAGTTCGAGGCCACCCTGAGACTACATAGTGAATTCCAGGTCAGCCTGAGCCAGAGTGAGACCCTAACTCGAAAAACCAAAAAAAAAAAAAAAAAAAAAAAAAAAAGACTATCAAAAAGAAAGTCCTTTACAAACCTAACAATTATTTGTTATAATGTCAAAATGCAGCAACCTGAAGTTGTAAAAATATTTTTTTGGTATATAAACATTTAACTTCTTTCTACAAGAAAAGAAAAATTACACTGGGCTGGATAGATGGCTCAGCACTTCCTGCACTCCCTGTGCAAGCATGAGAGCCTGAGGAGACCGGAGACTGCTTGAGCTTGAATCTCCAGAACCTCTGTAGAACAGCTGGGTGTGGCCTCCTATAACAGACAGCTTCAGGTTCGCTGAGATGAACTTCCAATCCAGGCACTGTTATGGAGGACGGGATTTTTATTGAAGCTAACAGGTTCAGGGGAAGTTCCATAATGGCTGAAGAAGTAAGTCACCTCTTAAAGGACCAGGGAGACAGAGAGAGAGAGAGAGGGAGAGAGAGAGACCACATAGCACTCTTCAGGAACTCCAACTAAACACTTTGCATATCTTTAGATTGGAATTTTAACTCCATCCCCACACCTTAGGGCTGGACCCTAAGATCTGCCCAGTGACCTCCTCCAGCCAGGTGGCTGTAGATCTAATTTGCAAACTGTAATAAAACCCTGGATATATTGGGGGCCATCTATTCAAACTACCAAACCGCCCACACGCATCAGTCCCATAGGGAAGCAGAGACCCAGGAATCCTGGGAATCGCTGGAGCTTGTGAAAACAGTGGCCTGCTCTGCCATCATTAAGAGGCTCCAGCTACAATGAGAACGGGCAGAAGGGCTGGAGAAACAGCGTGGCAATTAAGGCAGTTGCTTGTGAAGCCTAAGGATCCATGTTTGACTCTCCAGAACCTACCTAAGCCAGATGCACAAGGTGATGCAAAGGCACAAGGTCACATGTGCACACAAGGGGGCACACACATTTCGATTGCAGTGACTGGAGGTTGTAGAGTGCCAATTCATTCTCTCTCCCTCGCATAAAAAAAGAAAATGGCCGGTCTGTTAGGCTTGCCTGGAAAAAAAGAAGAACAGATAGAAGAAAGACAGAGTAGGACACGTAGTGCTCAGCTCCAGTCACCACAGGTGAGCGCACCTGTTGCAAGCAAGTAAGAGCACATTCATGTACATACAACACACCACACACACACACACACACACACACACACACACACAGAGAGAGAGAGAGAGAGAGAGAGAGAGAGAGAGAGAAGCAAAAACCATTGTGTTGATGCAGGTGATCCTTGGTCCTTGCACTGTACCTGTACCTTTGCTAGGACTGAGTCATCTAGAACTGCCTAGCTCTCATATGTATTTTATTTGGCCCATAGAGCATTGGCTTATAAGGTGCTAAGGGAAGGGACATAACTTGGGCTGGAAACATGCTGGAGACAGCAGTTAAAGGTGCTTGCTAGCAAAGTTTGCTAACCCAGGTCTAGTTTTCCAGCACCCACATAAAGCCAGATGCACAAGGTGGTGCACATGTCTCAACTTTGTTTGCAATGGCAAGAGGCCACCTACTATCTCACTCTCTCACCTCACAGATAAATCAAGGAGCAAATCTAATGTCTGACAAGAGTCTGTTCTTTGTGTGGAAGAAGATGTGACTAGCTCCCTGGAGTGTTCTGTAAAGGAACTCTCATCCCATTCTTGAGGGCAGAGTCCTCATTACCCAATCGTCTCCCGAAGGCCTTATCTCCTCATATTGCCATGCTGCACACCATGGTTTGGATATAAATGTCCAGCACGAGCTCATGTGCTTGAACTCTAGATCCCACATAGGCACAACTCTGAGTGCCTCATGAGCTCTGGTGTGTCAAAGGCTGTTCTCGCCTGATGCTGGCAATCCCAGAGTAGGACTTGCCAAGACCAACTTGATGAGGGCATGAGGGAAATAACTGTTCTCTATTTCTCTGATGGTTCTGTTCTACAGGAAGAGTAAGCCACAAGGTAATTTCTATGTTAAACTATGAATGAATACTCAGTCATTTTATTGGTAAGAAATAATTAGTCCTCCATAAAGATAAATCCACTAATTAAAAAAAATATTTTCACTCATTTCAAGTAAGAAATGAGTAAGGAACACCGTGGGCTCTTCAGAGGGACCTTGCCTCAGTTCACCATCAGAAAGCCACACCCCAAGTGAGAATTACGCTGTGACTGGATCACATCTGTGTTCTCTTCTGGGACACTGTCACCATCAGTTTATTGGCACAGTTTTGGTTGTGAGACTGAAATGTGATACTCAGCGGTAAGTCAGCCTAGCATGAACTAGTCCCAAACACCTTAAGTGTTAAAACAAGACCACCACCCTGGGAGGTGTCCAGTGGACACCTGCTTGGAGCCCAGTCTTGAGAGAAACACTGCCAAACCCTAAGAGAGAGGAGGGGCCAGGCGGCAGTAAGAGACAGAGGCGTGACATTAATGGCAGAATTGGTGGCTTGTGGGCAGTCTGGTAAAAAGTCACTTTCACAGCTTCAATGTGCCAGGCTCTTAGGAGGACCCAAGAGATTGGGGACTTTGCAAAAGCAAAGAAAGTGGCTCCAGATTGTGGTGACTGACCTGGTAGAGAAGAGACTTTTTCAGGGATTCTTACTGTTATCCTGACTCCACTCTGCGTGCTCACCTCTGCAGCTATTAAGGAAAATGCAGGAAAAGTCTACCTTGGCAGTAAAGGCCACACAATGTGAGCCTATATACTGCTTTCTCCCCATTCAAGGAAAAAATACTGAAGATGCTTGTCTCTTCCTATTCCTATTTTTAAAACTAGCAATTAGTTCCATGTCCACTCACTATATAAAAATAAGCTTTTGTTTGTAATACCACCTGAGTGTCTGTTGTGGAATGCTCTGAGATCACTAAGCCCATGACATCAATGTCTATCCTGATATGACCCTTGGCCCTGGCCAGTGCCCACCCAGACAGTCACATGGTAGATGGCTGTGCTGTTCTTATATTATAAATATTTGCCAAGAGAATTCAGCAAATAAATGCAGATCAACACCAGGAAGGAAAAGGCCACCCTTGGAAAACTGAGGACAGGCAGCATGTCTCCTGTTGTGTGCAGGACCGAGGGCAGGCTTGACTCTCAAAGGCTTCAGATCAAGGTTCAGTCTCTGCCACCCTGGCAAATGGAGCCTAGAGAGCTTTACTACTCACTTAGTTTTCCCAAAAGTAAAGATGACAATGTAGACAGCATGGGTGAAGGATCTGGCCCAGGGCTTGAGGCAACGTCAATAATTTACTAATTTACTGGTTTGGTGATTGTAAGCTGTTCTCACCCAAAAAGTGTTACAGAGAGACACAGAACTGCAGAGAACTCTTTTTTTTTTTTTTTTTTTTTTTTTTTTTTTTTGCACTGACATCTTTCTGAGGGCTCACATTGCTGCTGCTATCAAGAGACTCTGCTTCAAAGAAGGTGGGAGGTTCCCGGGTGTGATGGTGCACGCCTTTAATCCCAGCACTCGGGAGGCAGAGGTAGGAGGATTGACATGAGTTCAAGGCCACCCTGAGACTCCATAGTGAATTCCAGGTCAGCCTGGGCTAGAGTGAGACCCTACCTCAAAAAAACAAAAAAACAAACAAAAAAAAAACGAAGGTGGAAGGTGAGGACAGACACCCGAAGTTGTCCTCTGACCTTTACCCATGCAGTGTGGCACTCACACACATCCACACAGCCACTTCCCATATAGAACGTTTAGAGAATATCACTGGCTTTGCTGGTACTGGAATAAAAACAGGAACATAGACCAGTGGAACAGAATTGAAGACCTAAACCTTAGGGTAAGCAACTATAGCTGCTTGATCTTTGACAAAGTTGCCAATAATGTAGACTGGAGAAAAGACATCATCTTCAACAAATGGTGTTGGACAAATTGGATGACCATATGTAGAAAAATGAAATAAGAGCCACTCATTTCGCTATACACAAAATTCAAGTCCAAATGGATTAAAGACCTCAATATAAGACTTGAAACTCTTCAACTACTGCAAGAAAAAATAGGAGGCACAGTCCATGATATAGGACTGGGAAAAGACTTCCTGAACAAAACTCCAATAGCCAAGGAAATTAAGCAAGTGCTCAACCAATGGGATCTTATGGAGCTAAAAAGCTTTTGCACAAACATACCATAAGCAGAACCAATAGATTACCCACTGAATGGGAGAAAATCTTTGCCAGCTATACCACTGACAGAAACCTAATATCTAGAATCTACAAATAACTCAAAAAAAACTAAACAATAAAAAAAAATCAAACAACCCACTCCAAAAGTGGGCAGAGAACTAAATAAAGAGTTCTCAGAGGAAGAATTATAAATGGCTAACACATAGTTAAGAAAATGTTCAACATTCCTAACCATTAGGGAAATGTGAAGTAATACAACTACGAGATGTAATGTAAGCTGGTACAACCACTGTGAAAACCAATTTCAAGACTCCTGAAAAAATAAATGAATATAGTTACCAACAAACCTTATTGTTCCCTTACTGGGCATTTACCCTAAAAGCTCCACATCTCAGTTCAGAGATATTTTCTCAATTATAGCTGCTCAATTCATAATAGCTAAAAATTGGAATCAATCCACGTGCCCATCATTGGATGTATGGATAACCGCAATGTGGTATAGCTACATGATGGAATTATACTCAGTAGTAAGAAAAAAATGACACATTGAAATTTGTAGAAAAATGGTCTAACTTGGAACAGATCATTCTAAGTGAGCTCACACAATCACAGAAAGACAACCATCGCATGTTCTCACTCATCTGCAGCTCCTAACCTGAATCAGCCCAAGTTGTTGACATAACTGAATAGTGTCTTGAGGCTTGGACAATAGGAAGGGTAGGGCTTGGGGGAGGAAAGAAATGGGGAGGCACAAGACTGAACCCAAATTGAATTGGCACCATAGAATCCTATTTCCTGGAAGTCAGACTAAAAGGTGGAACCCTCAAGAGGACCTTAGAGGGAGCACCTGAATCGAAGGGCCCTTGAGAGGGTGAGATGCAACCTAACCTCAAATTTCTCCTGTTTCTCTTTATTCTCTGGCTTTTTCTTTTTTCTTTTCTCTTGGTACTTGCCTGTAATTCCCTTTACCAGGATGTGGTCTATATCCACACTGACGTATTGATCAGAGAGACCTACTAGATATCCCAAAACAAACAAGACAGACTTCTATCAGAGCACTTGATTACCCACCGAAGGTTAATGGTGAGATCCTACTGCTGAAGACACAAAACACTCTTGGCATGGACCATGAAGAGACCTGGTTGGAATCCAGAGGAGAGCCAGTCCCCAGATAATTAGCCCATCCAGTGCTGGAAGGTGCTACATGAGCTACCCAGGGAAAGTGGCCAACATCTGTCCAAACAACTCTAAGTCTAAGTGACTCAGAAGCAAACAATTTGACGTGATGCTCACACAAGTGCAATCGTTGCACACGGCTATGGTGGATAACCAACTGCTCTTGGACTGGCTAACAGATCTGCTCAGTGGAAAGGAAACCATATTTGGAACTGGGAAACAAGTCAGAATCATATTCAGATAATGATCCTGCTTTTCCGTTGTCAAGCTCCCACTAACCTTAGACTATAAGAGTGTCTAAACCCTTTTAATTCTCTCTAAATTAATTATGGTTATCCCATTTAACTTGTGCTAACTTCACTCTCCACTGGAGAATCTGATTCTTTTTTTCAGACAGGAGCTAGCCCTGAGGAGATAAATGACCCAGTGCTCTCCACCCTGGCCCCAGCTGTAATCACAGAGGAGTGGGAAAATGAGCAAGAGCACTGCTCTCTTAATTAAGCTGGTATCAGCACAAGGGTGATGGAGATAGATTCTGAGGACACTCAACACCTACCAAGCCAGAGATCCAGCTGCTCCTAAGTGCCCATCACTGACGTAGCTCTCAGCATGGCTCAGGGAATTTTGCTGAAGAGGGGGTAGTAAGATTGTTAGAGCCACAAGTTGGGACATTTTGCAGAGACATTGCCTGTACTCCCATATGACCCACAATCCCCATGGGGTTGACCTGCATCTGGGGCAGGGAGAAAGGAAAGGAGCGTACCAACATGTGATATTTACATACAAAATATGCCCATATCTGATAAAAATAAATAAATAAAATGAATCCCACAGGGCTCTTGAGTTTGGAACTTCTTCACCTTTCTGCTTTTGTCTTTAGAAAAGGTGTCATGCATGGCAGGGTGTCACCTTCCAGAACTCAGCAGGATAACTATTCTGGAGAGGCCATTGGTTGAAATGAAGGAAAATGAATTACCATGTATGTGTATTGTGTAGGGGACATGTATTCTACTCCCTCCTGACTCCTTTGCAGCTTGGATTGCATCTGGATGGTTTGTCTACCATTAAACTCTCTCTCTTTCTCTTCCTCTTTGCTTTTTTTCTCTCCCAAATGAAAACAATTCTGCAGCAAACAGAGGGGTGAGGAATAAGGATGGGAAGAATGTGCCTGAGGGATTTTCTGTGAGATTACTATAATCTGAGGAGCAAATGCAGGAAAGATTCCCTGGTTGTTTGTAAATTAGAACTTGGGTTTGTGTATAATTAGTTTGGAACCCATGAAATTTTCATTTTGTGGGAACAAAGTCTCTGTGCACTTGGTCTAGAATTGGCAAGAGTTCAGAGTATAGAGTAGTAGATGATAAACTTGATGATTTGTTTCTTGTTGTTCTTTTTCTTCCAATTTTGTCTTTTGTTTTCTCCAAAGTTCTTCCAACTTTGTCAAAACCTGTTCCTTGAAAGGAGCTGACATTGTTCAGGCTCTGATGAGATTGGAAATGTCTGTGTTAATATTTGTGAGGATGCAGATCCCCATTTCTTGGTGGATCAAAAGAGTGTCCTCAGGAAATGGTATAGCAGTCAAGGCACTTGCCTGCAAAGCCCAAGGACTCCCCAGGACCCACATAAGACACATGCGCAAGGTGGTGTATACATCTGGAGTTTGTTTGTAGTGGCTGGAGGCCCTGGCATGCCCATTTACTCTCTCTCTCTCTCTCAAATAAATAAGTATAAATAAAATGTTTAAAAAGAGTGTTCTCTGTGGAAGCATTTAAGAAAACATGAGAAGTATGAGTCAAATCTGAAATGATGGAGGCTGAATGATTCCTCCAAAATGCTGCAGAAGATAGCAAGGGAGTATCAGTAGGATTTTTTCAGATGTGGGTGAGAAAATAAAGGTTATAACATACTGTCTGTAGTTTTAACCAGAAGATGAACTGCATAATTAAAAAATACTTGTTATTAACTTAGACTTCTGGATCATAAGTCAAATGTATCAGTAAGAATTAAAGGGAGCCCTTAGACCTGTGCAGCATGGTCTGTGTAATCCCTCACATATAGCATAGTGGTCTAAACCCATGTATAGAATGCAGGCTTGTTTCTTTTGTATGTTTTGTTGTTACTTCTGAGTGATGAGCTCTATCAAGCTAAATATTTCTTTAAGGCAGACAGTTTTTAATATAGGCATATATGTTCATGTAACCTGTATCCATGTTTTTGTTTTGTCAGAGATAATGATAATTAATGTGCTTCACTTGCTCACTTGCCTGGTCTAGACGCTTTTGCACTATTCATCTATTCCACCTCTTTCTCTAATCAGGCCTCCAGTGAACATTCTGTCTGAGAGCTGAGTTTCTAAGTCTTTGGAATGCAGAAAGGAAATGCTTGATAAATGGTCAGTTTCACTCTTAAGTGTGATAATTTCATGATAAATGATAGAATTGAGGAAGACTTAAAGGAGCAGATATAAGGAGGAGATAAAACAGGTTTAGAGGCATGGAATGGAGAAAGATTTTGAGAAATAAATTGGAGGTATGTGAATAGAAGTCCATGAAGAGAATGGCATGGAGATTTTGATTCATTTTAATTGTGAAGGCATTTTTCTTTGAATGCACAATAGAAATAAGGGAAACATGGAAAATTCTCCCAAATGTAATCATAGCTTCACAAATGCTTGCATATATATATATATATATATATATATATATATATATATATATATATATATAATACCTCATCAAATCTAAGATTGCTGAATTTAAGATGTATTATTATTTCATATACCTGCTGATAGGAAAGCACTTTAATATGTCATTGGTATAAAATGAGTCTGTTTCAGAGACATCAAAAAGTAGAAAATGTGTCAGATTCCAAGTCGGCCTGGGATAGAGTGAGACCTTACCTCAAAAAACAAAAAAAAAACAAAAAAAAAAGGAAAAAAGAAAATGTGTCAGTAAAAGAATGGAAAATACTAGAAAAATACAAAAAAATATTAAGAGCAGCTCTCGCTAGATGTTGGAATAGTGGTTTTGTTGTCTTTACACTATTATTTATTCCCAAAGTTTCTTACTATGGTCACCAAGTTACTTTTTGAATTCGAATCATAAACATGGTCCAATGCAGTTTGCTGGAATCCCATGGAGCATGAAACCCTGTGCTTCTGGAAATGTCTGCTTATAGCAAAATTCTACAACTGGCTGCTCTTTGAGGCCTGTACATTCTGGGCTGGTGAGGGTGCCATGTGTTTGGAGGCTATGTGCTCCAGACAGAGCAGCAAGAACCAGGACAACCAACAAGATAAAAAAATGGTAGCTGACTCCCTGGCTGGAGTGAAGCACATCTCACCGAGATGAAGCACATCTCACAATGACAATGCACACCTCACCATGATTAAGCACACCTCACCACGATGAAGCACACCTCACCATGATGAAGCACACCTCAGCATGATGAAGCACACCTCACCACGACGAAGCACACCTCACCATGATTAAGCACACCTCACCATGACGAAGCACACCTCACCACGATGAAGCACACCTCACCACGATGAAGCATATCTCACCACGATGAAGCACATATCACTATGATGAAGCACACCTCACCATGATGAAGCACACCTCACCATGATGAAGCACATCTCACCATGATGCAGCACATCTCACCATGATGAGGCACACCTCATCATGACAAAGCACATCTCACCATAGGGAAGCACATCTCACCTGCATGCAGCACATCTCACCATGATGCAGCACATTTCATTTCACCACGGGGAAGCACATCTCACCATCAGCCAGGGTCCGGGTGAAACCACGGAGGAACTGGCCAGATGATCCAGAGTGCTGCTTCCCCAGCGAGCCTGGCAACCTGCACCAGGGTAATGGGGAAGACACTGAGGACACTCAAACACACCAAAGCAGAAATCCAGAGCTGCTAAGAAGTCAACCTGAAAGTAGACTTAGCACACCCACCAATGTGCAGGGAATTTTGTGGAAGAGGGGGTTCAAAGAAAGTCAGAGCCACAGGGTGGGAGGGTTATCCAGAGGCATTGCCCCCTCCCTCAATGACTGACTGCTGCCCTCACAACTAATAATCCACACCTCTGTGGTGAATACCAGAAATCTCAGTAAGGAGAGCCATCAGTGGAATAGGGGCAGGGAGGAGGGAAATTATGGTACCAACACATGATGTATTCATAGAAAGTTTCTACTTAATAAAATAAGGTTAAAAATAAATAAATAAATAAAATGATGATTAAAAGAAGGTGGGTAGAAAGGTAAAGATTGACTTTAAAGTCCTTAGGGCTCCTTTCTGAATTTTAAGTTTATTGCTAATAAATATTTATTACAGCCCTGACCCTTTAATGCAGAGAGGAAGTACAGACGAAAATGGCTGTCTAAAAAATTAAGTATTAAACTAGAATTACATATTTTAAAAAAGCCTACTGGTTCTCCTATCAGATAACTCTGTTCCAAGATCCAGAAAATATGACTTTGAAATTATTGTAGGTGTTTGCTCTTTGGATTCTCCAGGACCTAGCGGGTGTGTTTGCCAACGACAACAACAACAAAACCCTCACTGAGCACAGGGTCCTTGTGCATCTGGAGATGCAGGCATGCACATTTGCAAGATAGAACACTGGCACAGTGTGACTAAACAGGACAGTGCACACTCCGTTTTCAAGCATCATTGAAAGTCAAGACCTGCCAGTTGTATTTCTTACCCAGACATCATTTTCTTTATAAAACAATATTCTAGCCGGGCGTGGTGGTGCACGCCTTTAATCCCAGCACTCGGGAGGCAGAGGTAGGAGGATCGCCGTGAGTTCGAGGCCACCCTGAGACTCCATAGTGAATTCCAGGTCAGCCTGGGCTAGAGTGAGACCTTACCTCGAAAAAACAAAAACAAACAAACAAACAAAAAAAAAAAAACCCAGTATTCTTATGAGATGTGTGTGTGAGCACACATGAATGCTATGAGATAGGTTGAGGGCAGGCCCCACCTTCACCAATGGGTGCAACAGTGAGACGGGGGGAACAACAGAGAGAGACAAAGAGAGAGAGAGGAGTATGGGTGCACCCGGACCTCCTGCTGCTGCATACAAACTCCAGATGCATGTACTAGAAGGTGCATCTGGCTTTACATGGATCCTGAGGAATTGAACTCTTGCCATCAAGCTTTGCAAGCAAGCACCTTTAACCACTGAGAAATCTCCCTGGCTCCAGTTATGTTTATTTTTATTTTTCATTGACATATAGAGATATATCATTCCTGTTAGCATTTTCAAGTACAATTTGTTTGTTTCCAATACTCATTTCCCTTCCTATGTCCCCTTGTCCTTTTCCCCTAATGTCCTCCCACCATGTATCACACATCCTTTTGCTCTTCCCTCCTTTCTTCCAGCTCATTCTTTCTTATGTGTGTGTGAAAGAGAGAGAGGAGAGAGAGAATTGGCATGCCAGGGCCTCTAGCCACAGCAATCAAACTCCAGATGAATGTGCCCCCTTGTGCGCATGTGTGACATTGCATGCTTGCATCACTGTGTGTCTGGCTTATGTGGAACCTGGAGAGTCTTGCGTGGGACCTTAGGCTTTGCAGGTAAGCGCCTTAACCACTAAGCCATCTCTCCAGGCCCCAGCTCATGCTCTGTAGTCACTTTTATTCATAGTTTTATCTTTATATAATTAGTTCTGATTTGTACCCCATATAGTTATCACCTGCATGTCAGAAATAACATGTGGTTTTGTCTTTTTGAGTTTGAGTCACTTATTAAAATTTCTTTCCAAAATTATGAAGCTTCCTGAAAATTTCAGTTTCATTTTCCCATACTGCTACATCAAATTCCATTGCATATATGTACCACATTTTCATGATTCATTCTTCTGTTGATGAACATTGAGGCTTATTTCAATTCTTGACCATTGTAAACATAGCCAAATTAGACATGGATGTACAAGTATGTCTGCAGTAGAGTGTAGACTCCCTGGGGTGTATGTCCAGAAGTGGGATACTGGGTCATCAAGGAGGTGTATTTATAACATTTTGAGATATCTCCATGTTGATTTTCATAATGACTAGACTAGTTTGCAATTCCACCAACAGTGGATGAGTGAGGGTTCATCTTTCCCCACATCCTTACCAGCACTTCTTGTCTATTTTCTTTTTCTTTTTCTTTTTTTTTTTTTTAGGTAGGGTCTCTATCCCAGGGTGACCTGGAATTCACTGTGTAGTCTCAGGTGGCCTAGAACTCACAGTGATCCTCCGACCTCTGCCTCCCAAGTGCAGGGATTAAAGGCGAGCACCACCATGCCCCACTTCTTGTATATTTTCTTGATAGCCATTCTGGTTGGGGTAAGATGATATCTCAAAGTTGTTTTGATTTGCATTTCCATGGTGGCTAGGTATGTTGAACATTTTAAAGTACTTATTGGCCATTTGTATTTCTTCTTTTGTGAACTGTCTGCTTATTTCATTAGCCCATTTTGAGATGAGTAGATTTAGTTTTGTGGTGTTTAATTTTTGAAGTTCTTTGTAAACTCTGGTTATTAGCTCCCTGTTGAAAAATAAGTTTTAGTACATAAATGTGTGACATAAAAGCTGAAGGAGAATTGTTTGGGGAATGGAAGGAGATCAGGGAGAAGAGGGAAGGATAGATAAGAGGGATAATTTAAGCAATGACATAATAATATGAATGTATGAAAATGTCACAAGGAAACCCATCATGTTGTATGTTAACTAAAAACTTAGTTTAGGGCTGGAGAGATGGCTTAGAGGTTAAGCGCTTGCCTGTGAAACCTAAGGACCCCGGTTCGAGGCCTGGTTCCCCAGGTCCCACGTTAGCCAGATGCACAAGGGGGCGCACGCGTCTGGAGTTCGTTTGCAGAGGCTGGAAGCCCTGGCGCGCCCATTCTCTCTCTCTCCCTCTATCTGTCTTTCTCTCTATGTCTGTCGCTCTCAAATAAATAAATAAAAAATGAACAAAAAAAAAATTTAAAAAAAAACTTAGTTTAAAAAGAAAGATGAGGAGAGATGGCTCAAAGGTTTAAAGAATTGCTTGCAAAGCCTAACAGCTCTAATTCGACACTCCAGCACTCACATAAAGCCAGCTGTACACAAAGAAAGATGAGATGCCTTTAATGAGCAGTCTGCAGTATTCAGGCTCATCTGCTCATAGTTCCAGGAAAAGAACATCATTTGTTTCCTCTGTCTGGTTATAGCCCCACCCGTTTCCATTCCTCACAGGATTCACAGAAGAGATGTGGATCTTTCCTAGGGCAAAGTTCCACCTCTGCTTACAGAGACTGGAAAAACCCCAAAGCATAATGAAATATTTGATACTGAGATTATCACAGTCAGAATTGTGTCACTATGGAGGGAGGATACAGAATTAAAGAGAACAGTCATGAACAAGTCCTGTCCATTCCATGTTATTATCAGCCAGCCATTGGTGAAAATGGGACAGTTATATAGGTCCTGTCTTCAACTTGGCTCATTCCATTTATGTGCACACACATGTCTCACAAAAATACTACTTTTTAAAGGTAATGATGTCAACATATAAAAAAAGTTACTCTGTAAAGATGTAATATGTCTTATATTAGTGAACAAAACCTTAATATATAGGTCAAAACAGAATCTTCCAGGGAAATGGGTGCACGCCTGTGTTTTACATGTATGCGGCAAGCTCTTGTCTGTGACGCCTTACCCAAATACAAGTTTGAGAAAATGTTTATTTAGATGTTCATTCTCAACTGTTCCAATTTCACAACAATCAGTTAACAAATACAATTGAATAAGATGTTGGGAGTATACACATTTATGATTTTATCTGTCCACTTCAAGTAATCCCAAACTTATTTGAATGATTTCAGATAAAGGTGCTCTGCTAAAATAAGTATGTGAATAAAAGTGATGTTCCTCTGACCTACTTTCATGCCAGAATATTCTGAGTGGGAATCTAGGAGAGGAAGAGGATAATGACTTGGATTTCATTATGGAATAACTTTCTTGTAAGCCAGCAGAACTCTGTGAACTAATAAATATTTCTATAGACACTACTTTTGCTTTAGAAAGGGTTTTTTGTCTTGTCTTTAAATGTAACTTTGGAAAAAAATTTAAATCCTCCTGAGTCTTTTTAATATTCTAATTCTTAGCCCAACCTTTTGAATCACCACTTCCTGGCTTCTATCTGGGCTCATATTTTCCTGTTGGATTGTCTATAGTTCCAACCTAGTAAAAACTTTATCCAAGCTGAACTTAAAGCTATGGAGAGGCCACTTAGGTAGAGTTCAAGGTCATGATCTTAATATGAACAAGAGAAGAATTTCGGAAGGCACCTGGACCTTCATGCCCTTAGTGGTAAAATCTCATGAGAGAAACCCTATCTTATTGCCATTTGTTGGCCTAGGTTTTACTCTCCTTCCACTTTACTCCTCTGAGTTTCTTCTATGACTAATATTCTCCTAGAAATGGAAAAACTGCATGATTGAATTAGACATTTATACAGTGTTTTGCTTACTTCCCTGTGTCCTTCTTTTGATTTATTTTTCTCTTTCTTTTTCTAGCAGAGGCCCATATACAAGTAGACAAGTGTGTGGATATTGAGGGAAAAGAGTAAACAAATGAGAAAAACAAACACATGTCCAGAGAGAAGTGTGGTATGGTTGGGATGATAACACATAGATGTAATGATTTAGATGTGAAGTTTCCCAACAAAAACCTTATGGAATGGGCTATGGTCCCTACTGGTGGCCTATTTTGGTTCTGGAAACTTTAAGAGGTAGGACCTAGCTGAAGGAAGCTGGTCATGGGGGCAGATCTTTGGGATCTGTTGTCCTTCCTGTCTCTCTCTCTTGTTTGCCATGAGCTAAATAGCTTTCCTTTACTCTCTTCATCACCTCACTACCATCCTCCTCTCTCTTCATCACCGCCTTGGCATGCTAGTCTGAGGACTCTGGGACCACTTCTTGGGGTGGTAATTGAGGACACCTCTGAGCTAAAAGGAGGAAAGGCCACTTCCACCCCCAACTCCCACTTCTGCACAACATCTAAGGTCCCGCCCTGGCAGGGTAGTTTCTCTCTTCTCCTGACAAAACCCTCTCCCTGGATCTTACTACCTCTCTTGGTTCTCGTGCTCCAGGTGCATGCATACCACATGTTCTCCTCTCTTTCTCTTCTCTCTCCCTGTTCCTCCTCCCTCTACCTCATTACAGTAAAGTCTTAGATCCAAGAAACTATCCATCTTGGTCCTATACTACAAATCCTGAACAGAACAACCGATCCTGGGTTGCATCATGAGCTAAAATAAATATTTGCTCCCCACATTGTTTCTGTCAGGTATGTGTCACAGCATGCAAAAGTGAGGGATACAAAGACAAGGGGTAGAAAAGATGATGTTATGAATAAGCCCATGTAGACCCTTAGACGATGCATAAGCCTTTGGTTATGACTCTGAATGAGATAAAAATCCACCAGAGGATATGTGAGCTGGTTTAATACTGAACTCCAAGAGACTCAGAGTGAACAGATTTGTTATAAGCTGTGAAATGAGAGATGTACAAGGGTGGAAGTCAGTGGAACTATCTCAGTATGATATGATGATGATTTTCTCCAAGTTAAAGAAGATGAATGAGACATGTATTAATCAAAACATTAATTAATTAAACATTTGGATTCTGGATATATATTAAAAGTAGATCCAACTGGATGTAATGAGTATTTAATGGTGATGAGAAGAAGAATATGAAGATGAATTTTAAAATTTTGCATGAGAAACTGGAATAAAGTTGTTGCCATTGCCTGAAGTGCGGATGGATATGGGTGGACCAGATTGGGAGCAAGACAGATGCTTGTTTCAATAAACTTGCTCATGGGGCTTCTAGTAACTGCCCACGTGTACATGTTGAGGGAACGGGGACACTTACGAGTCTGAAATTCAAGGGAGTATTCCAGACTGTACACTCAAACATGAAACTCCTATTATGTAGTCCAGTATGTAGTGCTGACAAGTGAATTAATGAACTCACCAAGAGAGTGAAAGTATGGATAAAAAAAGATTCTTGGACAGCAGCCCTTCCCATCCAGGCATTTCCACAGATTATATCAATTACCAAAAATGTGTCACTAGCCTGGCAGTCTGTCTACTTTCAAGGGAAAATGCCCAGAAAATAAACATCCATCAAGGTTTTGTTTTTCCACACAGAGTGCACAGGTCCTTGGCAAGGATCCAGGGACAGGTGTGTGATTGGATATGAGCCCAGTGTTCATATTTTTTTCTGCTAATTTTGAAATACATTAAGTGCAACAGATTGACCAGATTAACTAGAAGGGTAATCTACTGAGGAAGGAGACATGCCAGGATCCATCAGCGGCAATGAACCATTAATAATGCTAGGTGAAAATGAACGTTCCTGAGACTTTGTGGAGAAACCAATGACATCAACATTTCTGCTGAAACTGTCTCGCTGCCAAGAGACTTGAGGTCGGGTGAGCAAGGAGCTGCAGCAGCCTGGCCACAGGGAGGCATGACTGGCCTACAGCACAGGCCCTAATCCTAGTTGCCTTGGTGATGGGAACATGCAAATGAGGTAAGTGGGAATTAGCAGCCGAGTAACAGGTGACCCAGCTGGCACTACCGTGGGCAGTGTGGCAGGCAATGGATGAGATGGGAAGCTGAGGCAGTATTGTGTATCATGGGAAGTGTGGCCGCAGAACTTTTTATATCTTCCACCAGCCTTGGTGTATGTGACCCGTAGCATGGCCACTGATTCCTGTGTAATGCTACTGACCAGGAGCAGAGCACCCTAGACAGAACAAGACAATTGCTGAAAACCTTTTCCTCACAAAAGGAAGACTTTCTGAAAGGCCCCCAAGTATCTCATCTTCAATTTTATCATGAACCTCTGTAACTGTATTTGCCTAGGGCATAGCTATGTGGTGTTTGTAGAACAAAATGGAAAACAAGTCATGCAGTAGAACCTGTGTGCAGTGCAGTTTTCTGCTCCTTGTAACCCCAAATCTCATGTGTCATGTGCATGAAATTGAAAGAGTGAAAATGTTATAGTCATAGGGGTTTGGTAGGTTTATTAAAAGTTATGGGAGGGCTGGAGAGATGGTTTAGCGGTTAAGCGCTTGCCTGTGAAGCCTAAGGACCCCAGTTCGAGGCTCGGTTCCCCAGGTCCCACGTTAGCCAGATGCACAAGGGGGCACACGCATCTGGAGTTCGTTTGCAGAGGCTGGAAGCCCTGGCGCGCCCATTCCCTCTCTCTCCCTCTATCTGTCTTTCTCTCTGTGTCTGTCGCTCTCAAATAAATAAATAAATAAATAAATAAATAAATAAATAATAAATAAAATAAAAAGTTATGGGAAATTTCTTGGGAAGACTGGAGGTGAAATTGATTCCCGTTCCCCACCTGGTAGGCTGCATGGGGTTAGGGGAGCTACTCCGAAGCCTGCACAGGTTCTGGAAGGGGAAGTGGCACAGCTCCCCCCAGCTGGGGCCATCAGAAGCCACTGGAAGTAATGATGGTCAGCGAGGCTCATTAGTGGAGGCCCAGGGCCAATAGGAATTTGCCCTGCTTTCTGGAATAACTGTTGAAGCTATAGTTTTGGACATCTCCGTGCTGGGTTTCAAGCATCTCCAGGGTGATGTGGAGGAAATCGAGGCAGTAAGAGGACAGAGGGGGTATCTGTGTCTGTGATGTTGTCTGCAGCCTGCACACAGCACTGCCGCAGGGCTGGGAGGAACAGCGTCGCCCCGGGACCAGCGAAACTGGGAAGGGAACTGTTCGTTCACCACAGATTGGTGCGAGAAGATGAGCTTGTCAAGGGGTACGAGGAGAGAACCCCAGTCTTTCAAGGTGTCCCCATGAGTGACAATGATATCAACCCTGATGTCCAAGAACTTGGAATTGTCTGCCATTCTCTCTGGGCTTCGATTTCCTTTTCCGTGAAAACTGGGACCACCAGGAGCTTCTAAGTTTCCATCTCACAGGCCGGTGCAGTTTCCAGAGGAGTTCTGGAAGACATGGAGGGTACGTACCTTATCTTGTTCTGCTTCTAAAATAAGAACAAGGATCAAACAGCCTTCGCCGTCAGCCTATTAAAGGACATTTTAAACAAAAATCTCATATTAAAGAAAAGGGGTTTGTGTTCTTAGTTTCTTCATTTCCCTACAGGTCAGTCCTGGAGAATATACATCCTTGGGCTCAAGTTTTGGAATTGTGGTATCAGATGGTGTGAAGTTTTTCTTGGACCATTAGCACTCTCCGGTTTCTGATCATGGTATCAGAATTTGTTAATGAATGAAGGTCAAGAAATAGTGAAACTTTCTTGAGGAGTCTTTTCTTTATTATTAACAGCACATTTCGTATGGATGCATCCTGTGTTGGTGCCCTCTTTTACCTCCTCCTGTCCCCATTTCACTGGGAACACTCCTCAGTAGGGTTGCAGGTATTCCCTGTGGGGTTGTAGGTTATGTCTTGTGGGAGCGGCAGTCAGTTATTCTGGCGTGTGGGGTGGTGGTGGGAGGGAATTCCTCTGGGTATGATGTCTCAACCTGTGGTTCTTACAATCTTTCTACTCCCTCTTCCACAAAATTCCCTGAGCCATGGTGAGTGAGTCTTAAGTCTACTTCAGTGGTGAGCTCTTAAGAACCTCAGGATCTCTGCTTTTGTAAGTGTTGGGTATTTTTGAGATTTTTAAAAATATTTTTATTAATTTCAAGTAGAGAGAGACAGGGGAAAAGAGAGAGAGAGAGAGAGAAAGAGAGAGAGAGAATGGGCATGCCAAGGCCTCTAGCAGCTGCAAACAAACTCCAGGTGCATGCGCCACTTTGTGCATCTGGCTTGACTTGGATACTGGGGAGTTGAACCTGGATCATCAGGCTTTGCAGGCAAGAACCTTAAATGCTGAGTTATTTCTATAGCCCCTTGAGGAGTTTTATATTATCAGGACTTTCACTGAAACCAGTTTTCTTTAGTTCAGCATAATGATCACTCGGGGAGTCATAAAAACACCCCAGTGCTAGGGCCAATCCCAGCCTGACTTAATTAGTCTGGAATGGAGCCCTTGCTTGGGTAGCTGTGTTTTGTTCTAATAGCTCCCAGGGGTTTTAGATGGGCAGCTAACGCTGAGGCAGCTGTGGAAGCCTCTGAAGCCAGGCTTGAACTTATGTTGAATTCCTTACTCAACTGTGTGACTTTGGCCAGTTATTTACATTCTCTGGCCCTCAGTACTCACCAACAAAGTCAGCATTATGAAAGTTAACTCACTAAAGATAACACAGTGAGGTTAGGCTATGGAAAATTTCTTTATAAACTATAATACACTGTGTCATACAATGGTGTGATAATATTAATCCCACTCATTGTTCCTACGAAGGCAGACTGGCCCAAGACCCTTAAAATTTTTTTTTTTAATTTATTTATTTCAGAACAACAGAGAGAGAAAGAAGGAGAGAGAGAGAGAGAGAGAGAGAGAGAGAGAGAATATGGATGAATGGATGCTCCAGGGCCTCCAGCCACTGCAAAGGAATTCCAGATGCGTGCTCCCTCTTGTGCATCTGGCTAAAATGAGTCCTGGGGAATCAAGCCTTGAACCGGAGTCCTAAGGCTTCACAGGCAAGCGCTTAACCACTAAGCTATCTCTCCAGCCCCCAAGGCCCTTTTATGTGCAGAAGTGAGAGAATAAAGACAAGCATGAAGTAGAGAAATAGTAAAAAATTAGGATTGATTGGATCTTGAATGGTTGGCAGAAAAAATTACAACTTAAAGCAAAAATCTTGAATTTCTCACCAGGATGTTGAAAATATTCCTGTATAATAGTTAAACTATTTGGGTACCTCCTATGCCATGGGTACTGGAGCCAGGTGCCTTATATATGTGATTTCTAGCTTTCCAAATAACCCTTCAAAGTTCATTTTGTTATTACAACTTTGCCAATGAGGATTCACCTGTGGAAGTGCTCTTGTTAGCCAGTGGTCACCCAATAGAGCCTGCATTTGAACTCAGGTATTTCTGGCTCTGATCCTGTGTTCTTTGTGTATGTCAGGACACCAGAGTGAAAACTCAGTTATGGCTGGGCGTGGTGGCACATGCCTTTAATCCCAGCAATCGGGCGGTAGAGGTAGGAGGATCGCCATGAGTTTGAGGCCACCCTGAGACTACATAGTGAATTCCAGGTCAGCCTGGGCTAGAGTGAGACCCTACCTCAAAAACCAAACAAACAAACAAAACTCAGTTATGGTTTCATAAGTGCTTATCTTAACCATTTATTTGGTAAACTAAATTGTAAACTCATAGAAAAGGAAAATATATGTCAGGTCAAATTATACAGGCTACATATGACATTTAGGTGGACCCAGTCCTATGGGAGAATTTCTCATCTCATTCCATTGATTTTGCTAGCAGTTAAAACAAGATGTTGTTTAGCAATAGTTCAAAAAGCTCCTTTTCTTGGTCAACTTTCACTTAACTAAAGGTTGGCAAGCTTGAAATCCCTCTGTCTCCCATAGTGGAATTCTAGAATCTATGATCAGAGACAGAAGATATTTTGTCTGCAGCCTATAGAGTCATATATCTGAAATATAGAAGAAAATGAATAGTTTATTTCTAATAATAGTGCTTTTTGTAGAAAACAAAAAGATAGCTGGGCGTGGTGGCACACGCCTTTAAACCCAGCACTTGGGAGGCAGAGGTAGGAGGATTGCTTTGAGTTCAAGGCCACCCTGAGACTCCATAGTGAAATCCAGGTCAGCCTGGGCTAGAGTGAGACCCTACCTTGAAAAACCAAAAACAAACAAACACACACACACAAAAAGAAAACAAAAAGACTTCCAGAAAGCATTCAGGACTGAGCAGTCAGACTTCAACAAAAGAATGATTCAGGACGTGCTCACCCTAGGAGTCCTGTAGGGACAGACTTGGTACCGGAGAGTGAAAGTCTCATGATGTTTGCAGTGTGGGGAACTGCTTCGTCTTATCCTAGTCCTGACCTTGCTGCTAAAATCTAATTTCTTTTGTTCTGAATTTATATTTTTACCTTCCATTACCTAACTTTTGATGGCTTCTCTACCACTAACACTGCTATTGCCAATATGAAAGTCCATAGAGTTCCAAAAACCTGTCCTCAGGGTTGCATTTTCTTCCTCAAAGGAATCCAAAACAAATGAAAGCAGTGATGATCAATCAGAAGTTTTATTTCTCCTTGGTAAGGGTTAATAGTAATGGACTACTTGGGAAATTTGTCATCAATTTTGTTTTTGTCTGGATTCAAAGGAATATTTATAGCCCATGTGGTTATTTTCTGCGCTGAGGTCAGTGACCAGCACAAAGTTGAACTCTCATTCGGAGAGAAAAAATGAAACATCTTTTGAGTGGAGGGTCAGCTGTTTTGTACAGAACAGAAAACAAGGATGTTTTCTCCAGTTATGACTCAAGCATTTCAGTAATGTGCTCCATGATTAGAGTTAGGTGTGGCCACACTGGAAGCTATTGTCAGTATGTACTGTATTCCTGACAGAGAGGAGACATTACATGATCACCTAAATGCCACACATCAAGTATCCTGAGCCTGAAAGAAAAAGAGGGCTGGGAGGCAGCCCAGTCCCCAAACACCTGGAACCCAGCAGAACTAGAGCCCTCAGGAAAGTGCTGTGCCCGTGGCGCACGGTAGTAACCCTAGTGCTGGGAGGCAGATACAGGAAGATCTCTGGGGCTCGCTGGCCATTCAATCTCCCCCAGCTAGCAAGCTTCAGGCTAACGAGAGCCTGTCTCATTAAAGGAGTATAAATTCCTAGAGGATATCACTTAAAGTTGCCCTCTCCCCATCCACATGAATGCACACGCATGCGCCCCCACACATGAATGCAGACATGTGAACATGCATGCATGATAGTAAAAAGAAAGTAAGCAAACCAAATAGCAACTGTAGGATAATCACTAAGGGTACTTGGTAACTTTCACCCTAGGAAATCACATTTGGATCATAAGTTTTTCTTCAATAAACCAGAGTACAGCCTCTAGTGAACACTGGTATCCCTTGTAGACCTGCTGTAGCTGACTGTTCCTCTAGCTTTGAGGCATGCTGGCTGCTCTTGTATGCATTGGCTTGGTTCTTTTCCCAGCCTTCTACTTAACATCCTCTCACATTGTTTGGAAAATGTTTCCCGGGCAGTTCTCACATCTCAGAGTCTGGTTTTCTAAAAGCTCCAAGCTGTAATAGTGGATACCAGATGTGACTGGAAGGGGCAGATGCTAAAAGAAGATTCTGGGGCTGGGTAACTGGCCAACTGGATGACAACAACAAAAGAACCACCCATGGTAGAGTATGGCCTTGGCATTCCATGGGAACACAGTTCTCACATGTTCACGGGACGTGATGCTAAACACAGACCATGCAGCGAGGGGCACCACCTCAGGTATGTGACAGACACGGGAAATGCAATCTTTAATGCATGGCTGCCATGTAGATGCTTCTCTTACTAATAGGTGAGAATGATATCCACTATCTCTAAACCTGAAGGATCTGATAGCTGCTTTGGTCAAGAGATCATGGCAGAAGTGATGGCATGTGACAGCTGAGCATATGTCATACACATCTTTAGACTGTGAGATAGTGCTGAGCTGGGGTTTGTATGCCAAGGGTAGAGCCACCCCTTGGCAGCTGGGAGAAGAGCTATGCCATACACCATTATAGAAGAGAAAATGAAGGAAAGTCGAGATCCATTGATGAGACAAGAGGACCACCCTGGCTATCTGGAGTTGACTTGCCACCTCTTCCACATCTTCCGGGGCCTAAGAGAACTTGCAGTGGAAGTGGCGCCATGAATGCTGCTTTTACTGCTGACCTGACAAGAAGCAAAGCCTATCAGAGCATAAGTCAAAGAACTCAACACTAAGTCAGACTGCCCACAGGCCAGCCATGGCTCAGGGAGCATTGCAGAAGAGGGCATAGGTAGCTTGTAAGAGCCATTACCCCTCTGAGATTGACTGAGGCCTTCCTGACCCCACAGTAAAGCCCAAGATGAGGGGCTCAGGGAAATGGGAAACAGGGGAGAAGGCGCAAAAGAGTATAATCTGTTATAGAATAAATTTTTTTAAAAAAAAGTTTTCTTTAGATGTGTTTGCATTCCCCCAAGCAATACATTGTTATTTATTTTTACCACTTTAGCCATTTTTTAAGACAGTTCATCTATTTTTATTGAGCCTTCTTGTTTAGAGTGTGAGGTTAATCAATATTTTACACAGCCATAATAAAATATTTGAGACACCAGGGACTTTTAGGGGATTACATTTCTCAAAAGTTAGAAATCAAGTGGATAAGTTTTAACTCAATTCCAGCTGACTCTTCTTTTATAATAGCAGCAAGCTCAAATGGCTTCTTTGAGCTGCAGAGCTGGGTTTCATCCTCACTGCTAATGGCTTTGGTCTGAAGCATTTGCTTCGTCAATCAGTACCACAAATGCCTCTGCAAAAATGTGCTTCTGCACTTGGGAATTCTGGCATTGGGCCGTCCCTTCTCTCCATAAGCCTGTTCTGCCTCATGCTCCAGTCTTGCCTGTTCTCCTTCACTCATAGTCAAGAGTGTTCCATGCCAGTCTCCAATGACTTGGTTATTCCAACCTTCAAACAGAAAGTGAGTCTGATGAGATTGCTTGGTCAGTAAAGAGCTTGCCTTGCAAGCGTGAAGACCCACGCTTGATCCCAAGGGCCCATGAAAAATAATGGGCCTGGTGGTGTGTAACTGTAACCCTAACACTGGGGAGGCAGAGACATTGGGGATCCCTGGTGCTCACTGGCCAGCTAGTGTTAGCATAATTAGTGAGCAGTGCAGATGGAGCCTAGTAAACATGTGTTGGTTAAATGAATGTGCCAATTGGCTTATTATATGTTCCCAAACTCAGATATGTTTATGACATGAAAGGTCAGATAGTTATTTTCATTACTAAATTTAATTGGAAGCAATATATTCCTGTAGTTAGCATTGTAGAGTCATGAAAAATAAGTATTGGATTATTTTTAATATTCATTTATTTGAGAGAGAGAGAGAAAGAGATACATAGATATAGAGAGAGATTGGGAGAGAGAGAAAGAATGAGCATACCAGGGCCTTTAGCCACTGAAAACAAACTCCAGACACACATGCCATTTTATGCATCTGGCTTATGTGGGTCCTGGGGAATCGAACTGGGCTGCTTTGGGTTTGTAGGCAAGGGACTTAATTGCTAAGCCATCTCTCCAGCCCAAGTATGGGATTCTTTTTTTTTTTTTTTTTTGGTTTTTCGAGGTAGGGTCTCACTGTGGTCCAGGCTGACCTGGAATTAACTCTGTAGTCTCAGGGTGGCCTTGAACTCACGGCGATCCTCCTACCTCTGCCTCCCAAGTGCTGGGATTAAAGGCGTGCGCCACCACGCCCAGCTAAGTATGGGATTCTTAATCCCTCTCTTTCCAGACAAGTTCTGTAGTTAGAGAGCCTAGATTAAAAGCAGAAACACAAGACATGAGAAAATACTGTGTTCTGTAGTTCAGAGACTGTGGAAATCAAGGCAGGGTGAAAGATCAATGAAGGTTTACAGCAAGAAGTGAGGCTGAGCTTGTGTTTAGATATGGCTTAGAAGCAAAGAAGGTATGAGGAAAAAGGATGGGTATCTGATCCAGTCCTACCACTCTAGGGCATGTACCCTGAGGACTCCACACTCTACTGTAGAGATACTTCATGTCCAGGCCTGAAGAGGTTGCTCAGTGGTTAAGGCACTTGCCTGCGAAGCCTAAGGCCTCATGTTTGGCTCTCCAGGTCCCATGGAAGGCAGACACACAAAGTGACATGAGCAAGCAAGGCCACACATGTGCACAAGGCAGTGCATGCATCTGGAGTTTGACTGCAGTGGCTGGAGGCCCTGGCAAGCCAAGTCTCTCTCTTTCTCTCTCTCTCTTGCATAAAAAAAGGCCAGTGTACACAAAAGCAGACATGTAAATCAATGGAACAGAATAGATGAACCAGATGTAAATCCAGGTAGCTATAGCCACCTGATCTTCGATAAAAATGCCAAAAATACTAATTGGAGAAAAGATAGCCTCTTCAGCAAATGGTGCTGGGAAAACTGAATATGCATCTGTAGAAGGATGAAATAGATTCTTCTCTTTTTCCTGTGCATAAGAATAAAACCCAAATGGATTAAAGACCTTAACATCAGACCACAAACTCTGAAACTGCTAGAGGAAAAAGTAGGGGAAACCCTTCAACATATTGGTCTTGGCAAAGACTTTCTGAATATAACCCCAATTGCTCAGGCAATAAAATCATAGATTAACCACTGGGACCTCATGAAATTACAAAAATTTTATACTGCAAAGGACACTGTGAATAAAGCAAAGAGGCAACCTACAGAATGGGGAAAAAAGTCTTTGCCAGCTATATATCTGATAAAGGATTAATATCTAGGGTATACAAAGAACCCAAAAAGTTAATAAGAAATCAAACAAGCCAATTAGAAAATGGGCTGTGAAGATAAATAAAAAGGCCAGCCTATTGGGCTTGCCTCAAAGAAGAAGAAGGAGGAGGAGGAGGAGGAAGAAGAGAAGGAGAAGGGGAAGAAGAAGAAAGAAATAGTGCACATCCACATTTTATTACAGATGTATTTATAACAGCTAAGAGTTGGAAACATCCTACATGTCTAGTGACAGATGAATGAATAATGAAAATGTGGTACACATACACAATGGAATGCTATTCAGTAGCATGGAAAACTGAAATTTGCAAGGAAATGGATTGATCTGGAAGGAGTTATATTAAGTGAAG